>NW_012149764.1:928343-930501 GCF_000956105.1 Propithecus coquereli
CAGTACTACTATTATATATTCTATTGCTCAGATTGTTCCATCTTTGGCCATTAAGAAAATAACTGTATAGTGGAAAAGTCTAGTGGCAACCTTCTTGGCCAGGTGATCCACACCGACATCACCAATAATAATACACATTGACATCATCAACACCATGATTTGATGCACCTAGAAGGATGAGGCACCATTTCTGTGGTGCTCTTGATGGGGATGCATAACCTCTGGCCAATCATGGGAAGATTCCAGATAGGCCTGAATTGAGAAACATGCAGTAAAATAATGGATCAGTACTGTTCAGGGTGTCAAAGTCATGAAACACAAAGAAAGACTGAGGAGCTGCTGCAGATGGCAGGAGACAAGAGAGAAATAACAACTAAATGCAACGTGGAACCCTGAATCGAATACTGGGACCAATAAAAACAAAGAGACATGAGTGGGAAGCTTCAAAGTGAAGTTCAAATGGAGTCTTTAGTTTCTGGTACTGTACCAATGTTAATTTCCTGATTGTGATATTTATACTATGGTATGTAAGATGTTAACAGTGTAGTATGCTGGGACAGGGACATATTGAAACTCTGTACTATTTTTGCAATTTTTCTGTAAGTCTAAAAGTAGTTCAAAATTTTGACTATTGAGTGGGCTTACATACCCCTGGTTGCAGAAGTTGTGGAAGGTGGCAGGGAAGAGGAGGTGAGAAACTCCATTTCAGAGACCATGGATATAGATTAGTATTCAATCTTCCAGAGAGTTTCTTTAAATCCAAAAAACTATAAGGAATAGTATAGTAAATCGAGGCCTTCTATTCTAAGATATTATAGAAGGCTTGGTTGTTCCTAGGCAGGACACTTCACTTCTACCTGGTGACCTTGGGCAAACCATAATCTTAGTTGCCTCATCCATAAAATGCAGAGGTTGAAATGAATAATCTTACCTTAATATCTCATATCCCTTACAGCATAAAATCTTATGCTTCTAAATTAAAACTTGCATTCAGCATTTGAAACCAGGTTCTGCAAGAATACCCTTTTGGATCTTTATTTACTCTGGTTTCTTAGTAAAAAGCAGCAGTGTTGACATTTTACAGGAAATCCAGGAAACAAATCACAATAGCTTGAAGAAATTCTGGAGCAGTTCCCTCTGCAGCTCATCCACAAGATAGATGCAAATTATATGCTCATAAACAATGTAAATATACCTAAGATATCAAGAATTATGCAGCTCTTTAAAATGTATAAGTCACTAAAACATTACATGGAAAAGCAGATCATAAGTGTATAAGTATAATGATCACAGATAAACATTTTCTCACAAAAATATTTTTAGATGGGGATGTGGTAGAACTTCTGATAATACTCTGGTAGAGTATTATTTTAAGAGACATAAGTCACTGATATATAAGAAAAATATATACTAGCTCCTGTGAACATGTGACATTCAGAATAAATGATAAAATGTTTATATATATTCAATCCTTCCTGTATAAGGGAAATCATAATTTTGTCAGATATTGCTAAATTGGCTGAGAACCTTAACTTCTGCCCGTTTCATGATTGATACCATTGGGGGGAAATTAGGAGAGTAGAATGAGAAAGCAAGCAATCAATTTAGTATCCATTAGTATGTGAGAGGATCACTCTACCAGGGTGTCAGAAGGAGGCAATGAAGGGAGAATTTTGTTTTTTATTACAAGATTTTCATGGGGGTACAAACATTTGGGTTACATCTGTTGCATTTGCACTGCCCAAGTCAGAGCTACAAGTGTGCCCTTCCCAGACCATGCGTACCACACCCATTACATATGAATTTACCCATTCCCTCCTGTCCCCTCCCACCTGCCCTATCCTCAATGAATATTACTTCCATATGTGCACATAAGTGTTGATTAATTAGTACCAATTTGATGGTGAGTACATGTGGTGCTTGTTTTTCCATTCTTGTAATACTTCACTTAGTAGAATGGGCTGCAGCTCCATCCAGGATAATACAATAGATGCTAGACCACCATTGTTTTATGTGGTTGAGTAGTACTCCATGGTATACATATGCCACATTTTATTAATCCATTCAGGTATTGAATGTGAATCCTTTGTGGATTCATGAGATGATTTCTTTCCCTGCCTTTCTCATGTGACAAATTCATCATTTTTTTTTTTTTTTT
>NW_012149764.1:933394-952259 GCF_000956105.1 Propithecus coquereli
TTAATGTATCTATTACCTCACCAACTTACCGTTTTTTTGCGGTAAGAATATTAAAAATTTGTTTTGCAGTTTTCAAATACACAATACATTATTACTAACTGTAGTCACCATGCAGTGCAATAGAAACTTATTCCTCCAATCTAACTGAGACCTTGTAACCCTTTGATCAACATCTTCATTTTCCCCTCGCTTCCTCTCCCCTCAGCCTCTGGAAACCACTTTTTTACTATCTGCTTCTATGACAGCAACTGTTTCATATTTCGCATATAAGTGAGATCATATAGTTATTTATCTTTCTGTGCCTGGCTTATTTCTGTTAGGATAACGTCCTCCAGTTCCATCCATGTTGTTGCAAATGACAGAATTTCCTTCTTTTTAAAGGCTGTGTAGTATTCCATTGTTTGTATATACCGCATTTTTTAATCCATTCATCTGTCGATGGACCCTTACGCTGCTTCCATATCTTGGCTACTGCGAATAGTGCTGAAATGAACATGGGTGTGCAGACATCCCTATTTCAATTCCTTTGGATATATACCCAGAAGTGAGATTACTGTATCATATAGTAATTCTATTTTCAAGGAAAGTCTTATACACTTAGTGGGAATATAAATTAGTACAGCCATTTTGGAAAGTAGTATGGAGGTTCCTCAAAAAAAAAATAAATAACTTCTTTAGAAAGAAGGAGATTGACATACTTCAGAAACTTAGATCTACATAAAAAAGGAACAGCATCAGAGGAAGAATAAGTAAAGGTAAAATAAAAACTTATTCTTCTTATCCTGAATTGATCTAACAGCTAATAGTTTGTTCAAAATAATAGCAATAATGTGTTTATTTATGCTTATGTGTGTATATACACAAACACACATGAACTTATATATGCTTAAGTATAAGTGAAATGAATGACACCAATGATACAATGGATGGGAGAGAGGAAGTAGGATTATTGTGTTATTATAAGGTACTCACTCACTATGATTAAGCAGTATAGTGTTATTTGAAAGTAGATCCAGACTGTTTGTCAATGCATATAGCAAACGCTAGGGCAACTGTTAAAAAAACTAAAAAAAAAGAAATGTAACTGATATGCTAAGACAGGAGAGAATACAGAATCACCTAAAATGTTCAATTAAAACCCACAAAAGGCAGAAAAAGCATGGAAGATAAAAATAGTAATAAAGAATAAGGAGAAAAATAAAAAACAGTAACAAATGGTAGATATTAATCCGACTATTAACATATCAATAATCACTTTGTTTTTTGTTTGCTTTGGGGGGATTTTATTTTTTTTTATTTTTTTAAATTATTATGGGTACATAATAATTGTATATCTTTATATAATACATGTGATGTTTTCATATAGGCATACAATATAAATTAATCAAATTAGGGTAATCCATTACCTAAGGCATTTGTGATTTCTTTGTGTTAGGAACATTCCAATTCCACTCTTTTAGTTATTTTAAAGTATACCCTAACTTATTGTTGAGTATAGTCACTTTGTTGTGCTATCAAATATTGTTCATTCTATCTAATTATCTAACTATATTCTTGCACTCATTAATAATCAGTTTGAATGTCAATGATCTAAATGTACCAATTAAAAGATGGAGATTATCAGAGTGGATTGAAAAACAAGGACCAATTATATGTTTTCTACGAAAAACTCACTTTAAATATAAAGACATATATAGATTAAAAGTAAATGGATGGAGAAAGATACAACGTGCTAACACTAACCAAAAGAAAGCAATATTAGCTATATCAATTTCAGACAGAGCAGACTTCAGAGCAAAGAATGCTATTAAGGATAAAGAGGGCATTACATAATGATAAAGAGGCCCATTCTCCAAAAAGACATATCAATCCTTATGTGTATGCAGCACCTAACAACAGAATGTCAAAATATGTGAGGCAAAAACTGATAAAATTTCAAGGAGAAATAGAAAAATCCATTATTACAGTTAAAGACTTCAACACCCCTGTAGCAGAAATGGACAGATCCAACAGAAACAAAATCAGTAAGGGTGTAGATGAACTTAACAATATCATCAATTAACTGGATATACTGGGCATCTATAGACTACTTCATCCAGCAACAGCAGAATGTACACTCCTGTCAATCTCACATGGAACATTTGCCAAGAGAGACCACATTCTAGGCCATAAAACACAGTTCAATAAGTTGAAAAGAACAGAAGTCATATGATGTCTCCTCTCAGACCACAGTAAAATTAAACCAGAAATCAATAGCAGAAAGGTAGCTGGAAAATCCCCCAAATACTTGGAGAGTAAACAACACACTTCTAAATAACACTAGGATCAAAAAAGTAATCACAAGAAAAATTTAAAGATATTTTGACCTAAATAAAAATGAAAACACAATTTATCATTTATTGAGATGCAGTGAAAGTAGTTTTTAGGAGGAAATTTATAGCACTGCATGCACATACTAGAAAAGAAAAGTACCAAAAATCAATCATCTAAGTTTTCACCTAAGGAAACTAGAAAAAGAAGTTCAAATTAAATCCAAAGTAAGCAGAAGAAAAGAAATAATAAATATTAAAGCAAAAATTCAGAAAATCAATAGAGAAAATCAACAAAACCAAAAGATGGTTCTTTAAAAAGATAAATAAGATCAATAAATCTCTAGCCAGCCTAAGGAAAAATAAAAGAGGATACAAATAACTAAGACCAGAAATGAAAGAAGGGATATCACTAAAGATATCATGAACATTAAAAAGATCATAAGAGACTACTATGAATAACTCTATACCCACAAATTTCATAACCCAGGTGAAATAGACCAATTCCTTGAAAGACACAATCTGCAAAAAAAGAAATAGACAATCTGATTAGGCCTATATCTATTAAGGAAATTCAATCAATAATTAATAACCTTTCAAAAAAGAAAGCCCAGACCCACATGGATTCACAAGTGAACTCAACAAACATTTAAGGAAGATATACCAACTTTGAGGCCAGCATTACCTTACTACTAAAACCAGAAAAAAACATTACAAGAAAACTATAGACCAACATCTCTCATGAACATAAATGCAAGAATTATCAATAAAATATTAGCAAATGAATTCCAATAATGTATAAAAAGAATTATACACCATGACAAAGCGGGACTGATCCCAGGTATGCAAGGCTGGTTTAACATTCCAAAATCAATTACTGTGATCCATTCATATCAAGAAGCTAAAGAAGGAAAATCACATGATCATATTAATAGACGCAGAAAAAGCATTTGACAAAATTCAACACCCATTCAGGATAAAAACTCTCAGTAAACTAGGAATAAAGAAAAACTTCTTCAACTTGAAAAAGAATATCTATAAAAAATCTACAGCTAACATCATAGTTAATGGTGATAAACTGGAAACTTTCCCACTAAGATCAGGAACAAGGTAAGATGTCCTCTCTCACCACTGTTTGTCGGCATCATACAGTGAACTGTGATGTTGCCACTGCACTCTAGCCTGGGCAACAGAGCAAGATCCTATCTCCAAAAAGAAAAGAAAAGCACCTGATTTCAAAAATGTTCTAAAGACCTTAACAAATACTTCACCCAAGAAGATAAACAGATGGCAAATAAGCATATGCAATGATGCTCCGTATTCTATGTCATCAGAGAAATGCAAATTAAAATAACAAGATACACACACACTTAATAGAATAGCCAATATCCAGAACACTGACACCAAATATGAGCAAGGATGTAGAGCAATAGGGACTCTCATTCATTGCTGGGAGAAATGCAAAATGGTACAGCCACTTTGGAAGATGGTTTGGCAGTTTCTTACAGAATTAAACATATTCTTACCATAAGATCCAGCCATTGCACTCCTTGGTATTTACCCAAAGGAACTGAAAATGTGTGTCCACATAAAAACATACACACGGATGTTTATAGCAGTTTTATTTACAATTGCCAAAACTTGGAAGCTACAAAGATGTCCCTTAGTAGGTGAATGGATAAATAAACTGTGGTACATCCAGACAATGGAATATTATTCAGCACTAAAAAGAAATGAGCTATCAAGCCATGAAATGACAGGGAGGAAACTTAAATGCATATTACTAAGTAAAAGAAGCCAGTCTGAACAGACTACTTATTAAATACTATGTGATTCCAACTATATGACATTCCGGAAAATATGAAACTATAGAGATAGTAAAAAGATCAGTGGTTTCCAAAAGTTAGGGGAGAAGGAGGGATGAATAGGTGGAGCATAGAGGATTTTTAAGACAGTTAAACTATTCTGTATAGTATTATAATGATGTATACATGTCATTATACATTTTTCCAAACCCATAGAACCCCAAGAGTGAACCCTATGGACTCCAAGTGATCATGGTGTGTCAACGTAGGCTCATCGGCTATAACAAATGTACACTCAGGTGGAGGATGTTGCTAATGGGACAGGCTATCCATGTGTGGGGATAAAGAGATATCAGAAATCTCCATGCCTTCCATCAATTTTGCTGTGAATGTGAAACTTCCCCCAAAAAACTATTAAAAATCAGTTAAATATCTAAAAAAGAAAATATAATTAGAGTCCACTGTGGTGAATGAGTCTTGCCATGCTGCTGAGTAATCTTTCTTGATGGCTCTTCTCCAGTCGTGCTTATAGGTTAATGACTATTTGTATTTCATTTCACAATTTTGTGAAGAGCCTTGTGAAGACAGTGATAAGGATCCAAACCACCAATGGATTAGAGAAAGAACTTCCTACTCCTAATTAAACATCTAGTTTATTCTTTTCGACTGCCATTTCTGGTATTACCCAAGCAATTGCAAAACTAAACCCTTATGTAAATAACTGACAGTGACCTCATATAACTCCTAGGAAGGCTAACGAGCAACCTCCACTGCCCTTCTCTCTTGGATTATGAACTTCCCTGAACAAAATATGATGCTACTGACCTACCACTCATCACTGGGATATATTTTCATGCTTACCCAACTACTTATACTGCTGCTTAATCTTCCTCAGGAGCCAATTTGCCATAGCTGACCATGGTGAAAGTTATAGCCAGTGGCCATAGGAGAGAATCAAGTTTACAATATAACTATGGATTGAATCCATGACTGTTCTCATGGAATCCATGAACCAGATGACTGTCCAATAGGCAGACAGGAAAACATTAGACAGTTGCAAAGTATAATCTGGTAGGTTGTGAACAGAATTTAAAATATAATTTAATTCTATTAATTCTATTTTTAGGAATAGCTAGGGGCTATTTACTGGTTAGTCCTAAGTGAATTATGAAGGGTTACTAAATATATTTTTAATAAACTAAACTTAGTATATTGCCAGATTTTAACAAGGATTTTTTCTATATTTTCCTAAAATAGCTTAGTGCCAAGCAATGCTTGCCAATGTTCAAAAGCTCCTATTGGGCAGCCCCCAAATATAAACATAGAATTCCTACAAATTTTTAGAAAGCATACTTAGAAAGGAACCTCACCACTGTTGATTTCAGTTGGTCAAGTTTTTTTCTTTTTTTGAGACAGAGTCTTGCTCTGTCGCCCAGGCTAGAGTACAGTGGCATCATCATAGCTCACTGCAACCTCCAACTCCTGGGCTTAAGCAATCCTCCTGCCTCAGCCTCCCGAGTAGCTGGGACTACAGGCACTTCCCACTACACCAGGCTAATTTTTCTATTTTTAATAGAGACAGGGTCTCGCCCTTGCTTAGGCTCGTCTCAAACTCCTGAGCTCAAGCGGTCCTCCCACCTCGGCCTCCCAGAGTACTAGGATTACAGGCGTGAGCCACTGCAGCTAGTCTGAGTTGGTAGAGTTTTTAATTACTGTTAATTTTCCTTTTTAATTATAAATTCCTCTGAGTTTAGCATCTTCATTATGGATTTAGTTTGTGGTGGGTTATTCGGTGAGTAACAACTACAGTTTGAATGTTTAGTTTAGTTCTGGCCCTAGGCTGAGATCTCTGCATGCTCATCAGTTGCTCTTAACACCCTTTTCAGACAGATAATGTTATCATCCTCATTAAGGCACAGAGAAACTAGATAGCTTGCCTAAGATCATGCAGCTGGAAACCGCAGAGCTAGGACTTGAACTCATATATCTTCTCTGTAGATCAGAGGTCAGCAAACTGTTTCTGTAAAGGGCCAGATACTAAATATTCTGGGCTCTGTAGGCCATAGGGTCTCAACTCTGCTGTCGTAGCCCCAAAGCAGCCATAGACACTACATAAACAAATGGGCATGGCTGTGTTCCAATAAAACTTTATTTACAAAAACAGGCAATAGGCAGAATTTAGCCTGGGGGCCACAGTTTTCTGACTCCTGCTTTAGAGCCCTTACTCTTAACCACTATTCAATTAACATGTGCCCTCCTAGCTTCCAGTGAAACACATGTGCAGACTAAGGAGACTAAAATGTTCCAATAGCTATACGGAGGCACAAAGGCATTGTAATTTGGATATTAATCATCTTTGCCCTTATTGGTAAGAAAGATATAAGACATATGCCTGTGCAGCAGTACACTCATTAATGATGTCAGGAAATTTTGCTTGCTCTTTTCTTAGTTGCAATATGTGATCAAGATGAGCATAATACAATTATTTGATTATACAATTATTTAATTTATATTGCAGTGTTCTAGGATGTAAAATCTATGCATAAGCTTATTATTTTAAAGTAAGCATACAATCCACGTATTTTGGACCCCAATGCTTTATATAACTTCATTGGAATACATGTGGTAGGGAGGCCCAGGGACCTTTTGAGCCACCTGGGATGACTACACTCCAAAAATGTTTGAGAGCCATCACTCTGAAAGAACAAGCGAAGGAAGCTTCTGGGGCCCAATCACATCCAGGAGTTCCCAGATGGCAGTGGCAAGGAATAAGGGCATTTTATATTCAGCAATAGTCCAACACAATAGTTCCTAATAAGGACTGAACTATGTTCTCCCAAAATTCATATGTTGAAGTCCTAACCGCCATGTGACTATATTGGAAGATATGGCCTTTAATGAGATAATTAAAGTTAAATGAAACCGTTAGGTCAGGGCCTGAATCCAATAAGACTGGTGTCCTTCTAAGAAGAGGAAAAGACAGCAGAGCTCACTCTTTCCCTGTGCACACCCAGAGAAAAGGCGGCCATCTGCAAGCCAGGAAGAGGGGTCTCACCAGAAATGAACCTTCCTGGCACCTTGATCTTGGACTTCCAGCTTCCAGAACTGTGAGAAAATAAAAATTTTTTGTTTAAGCCACGCAGCCTATGGTATTTTGTAGCCAGAGCAGACTAATATAGGTGCCCAACTTTTGAATGTAAAAATTATGAACCTCCACAAGCTATTAGTTGTATATTCACTAACTGTTGACTGGGGTTATACATAAATACACATATACACACAAATAATTAGACATGATGAATTCAGTAATACCTGTATGTTACTAATCATAACAATATATAAATATCGTTGGGGAAAAAATTGTATCTATATTTGGGAAATATTATTTTATTCAGTTGCAGATAAGGCTTGGTACTAATAAGTCTTCACATTCAACCCCTTTACAACAGTTATTCCATCGACCTCTGGCATCCTGGGTCTTTGTGGTGGGAATCATCTATTCCAGCCCCTTTTAATTCTGGCTAAATTAGCACTGCCTTGGGCTCAGTCCCTTTTCCAAAGCTGCCTACCTTGACAGAGGGCATGGCTCACCCAGAATAAAATGTGTCAGTCACAGTTTGAGAAAATGATCTAACTGCAGGGATCCCATGAGCCAGGGTAGATTTTAGGCCAGGGAAGAGCCAGGCAACAATGGAATTAAGAGCTGACCAGTTGCCATTTATCTTATCACACATCAGCCTTATTTGTCTGAGACTGGAAGCTCAATGGGAAGCAGGACCAACATCTTTATCTTAAACTCCCTTCTATATCCCTTGTGGAATTTATCATTGTAAGAGCTTAATTAACAGTGTTTGACAGAAGAGAGATCCAAACCAGGGGTTTCCACACCTGGCTCTTCATCTGTGGGTAATCGACCCTACCCTGAGCATCTCTGAGGGGTGGGGATCTGAGGACCTGCGTTTTACTACGTTCCCTCTGTTAATTCTGATGCAGCCATTTTGGCACCATTTCTCAATTTTGCATTTGACAACTGTATTAGATGACTATAGCCAATGGCCTCAATTAATAGTCACCCCATACCCCCACCCTTTGCCCTGTAACTTTGTAGTGCCACACCACCCCCGACTCCCGGCTTGCCCAAGCGATTTGCTTTGGTCTACAGAATTTTAGCAAACTTGATGCAAGCAGAAACTTAGAAAAGTGCTTTCCTGCATGTTTCCATTTTCTCTCCTCGATCCCTACCACCACAATGAGAATATTCTAGGCTAGCCTGCTGGAAGAATGTGAGAAGCATATAGAATAGGGCCGAGTCATGCCAGCTAAGGCCAGGCGCGACCAGCCAGCCCCCAGCCTACTCACCAGCTGACGACAGATGCATAAATAAGCCCAGCTAAGATCAATCAAGACCATTCCAGACAGCAGAATCACCCAGTGAATTGTATACTTGGGGAAAATAATAAATGGCTATTATTTTAAGCTATTGAAGACTGGGGTGGTTTGTTCTACAATATAGCTGATACAACATCCATTAGGCAGAGGGACAGACCAGAGGGACAGAGCATCTACACTAAAGGCTGGGCATTGATGGTTTCAGAGAGTCTTGGGTAGAAAATTTTGATTTCTATTCTGAGGATGATATTGAAAAGAAGAAAAGGGATTTTCCAAGGTCAGATGTCTGAGAGATGCTAAGTTAAAGTTTAGTTTAGTTGGTTTTTTGCTGTAGGATTTCAGACTCTAATATGAATCCTGATAAATCTTCTAAAGCAAGAGCTTGTAAGCAATATTTCCCAAATTTATTTGACCACAGAACTTTCTCTATCCTCCACGCTCAAGCTGAAAATAACACAAAATCAATATCCCACAGAACACACTTCGGGACATTATTTAAGATGAACTGATCTTCGCCCTGCTTTGGTGTTGTCCCAGAAGGTGGAACTACACTTAAGGTATCAATGTTGTAGGGAGAAGGATTGGGATTAAATAAATTCAAGCAAGGATTTGTCAACTATGAGAATTACCCAAAGATGGACTTGCTGGCCTTGTGAAGCAGTGACGCCAACCCCAAGACTAAGACATTCAAAGGGAGAGGAATATGAGATTTAGAGGATTTTTGTGGTGACAGATTACCTACATTGATTCTTATCCCCCAATAATGTGACAAAGAATTCAGACTACTTCTTATAGTTATAAGTAGCGTGATAGTTAATTTTACATGTCAATTTGGCTAGGCTATGGTTCCCCATTGTTTGTTTAAACACCAGTCTAGATATTGCTGTGAAGGTATTTTGTAGATGCAATTAAGATTTTAAGTAAAGCATAGATTTTAAGTAAAGCAGATTACTCTCCATAATGTGAGTGGGTCTTATCCAATCACTTGAGGCCATTAACAGCAAAGACTCAAGTTTCCCACAGAAGAAGGAATTCTGCTTTGAGACTGCAACATAGAAACCCTGCCTGAGCTTCCAGTCTGCTGGCCTATCCTGCAGATTTTGGACTTGCCAGGCCCCATAATCATGTGAGCAAATTCTTTAGCACAAATAACTAAATAACTAACTCTCTCTCTGTGTATAGATATAGATATATAGCTCATTGGTTCTGTTTCTCTGGGGAGCCCTAATAAATAACCATAAATAATAAATAATAACACATAGATCCCAAACATTATTTATATTTTATCACAATCCTAGATTTAAAATATCCAAAAGTTCTACTCTGCTTCCCAGTACTTGCCTAGGGTAAATTAAAGTGTTGGGTTCCCCAGATTTCCCGTTCAGTTCCTCTAAGGACTCTTCTGGTCAGTCAGCTGAGAACTAGAGCTCCTAATTGCATTACGGTGATAGCTCATAGGTGACATTTCTAATATTCCCGTTTTAAGAGGGGCAGATTTATGAGTCACCTTGGGTGGCATAGTAATTTCGCAGCTGTGTAATGTTTGTAAGGAACTGACAGTCCCTTATGAACCACAGTAAGCCAGCTTGGCAGGAACCCAGCGCCTATTTATGGCCTCAAATACAGGGGAAGAGGTCACAGGAGGTGGTTCTCTCTTCTGGAATTGAGTCAGACAGATGATAACACTCCAGGTCAGAGTTAACACAAAGTCTTATTTATTGCAACATGTTCTCTGAATGACTTCCTGGGAGCCTAACTGAACTATTACAAATCCTGTGTTGATATCCAATGTTTAGTCATTTAGAAAAAGAGGAAAGAACTGAGGAAGGTCAATAATAAAAAAGAGGACTTTAAAGTAGAAGAAATAAACAAGGCAACGACCACGTGTAGTCTAGGGATGGTGGAAATACAAACCCGGAACAACCCCCTTGCTAGGTTACGCACTCTATTCGCACGTGTCAGACTTCTCACACTGTAGCAGTCGCCATTTATAGCTGATTTCTTAAGGACAAATTCTTGTGCTAATCATTCTTGTCTCTCCTACATCTATTCAATACCTAGTACATAGCAGGAGCTTGAAAAATGTTCACTGAGTGAATAAACTAGTAGGTACATAAAGCCCTTCACAGATATGTAGCTAGAGCATTCAGCCAGAATATTTTTTCTTCCTATCATTGAGCTTAGCAGGCACAGCATGATCCAGCACTTGAGAATATTTCTTTCTAAACTAGCCTTAATACAAATGTGCAGTTCCTGGGTTCTTAAAATCTTTTAGATAAGAGTCTTTATATCTATGTATATGTGTATATATTAGTTTGCTAAGGCTGCCATAACAAAGTGCCATAGCCTGGGTGGCTTTAAACAACAGAAATTTATTTTCTCACAGTCCTGGTGGCTAGAAGTCTATGGTCAAGGTATTGGTGGGAGTAGTTTCTTCTGAGGCCTCTGTCTTTGGCTTATAGATGGCCACCTTCTCTGCCTTCTCAGTTTCCCCTTTGTATCTGTCTGTGTCCTGATCTCATCTTCCTAAAAGGACACCAGTCCTATTGGATTAGGGCCCACCTTCATGACCTCATTTAACTTAATTATCTCTTTAAAGGCCCTGTCTCCAAATATAGTCACATTGTGAGGTACTAGGGCTTAGGAATTCGCCATAGAAATTTTGGGGGAACACAAATACACATACATGCACATGTAAGATATACACAATATATGTGTAAATATTTTCACAGCTTTAAGGTCAGAAAGGGAATATCTTTGCATCTATTCTACCTTGACTCGTCCCTCTACTTACATACTTAGAGCCCCTCTTCATATGTGAAGGAAGACAAACTATGAGACACGTTATCTGTATCTTTCCTCTAACTAATAAATAAGCTACCTGCAGACTAATTAATTTTCATTTTCAGTTCTCAATTTTCTTGAGATAAATTTTCATTTATCTCAAATTTTTATATCCCCTTTTAGAATTCTTGAAAGCTAAAAGAAACAGGAAAACAAGAGCCTAGCGATGGCCCATAGAAAAGTTGTTAGATCCTGAGCTCCTCGAGAACTGGCTGGGTATTGTATCTGTGTATTGCCAGCAGGTACTGTGTTACCTGGCTTATAATGGTTGTTTTAAAGATACGTGGTTAAAATGATACATGCAGGAAAAAGCACCTCATGCCAGCTTCCTATTTTCATGTTCCAGAATCACATTTGGCCTCTAAGCAGTATTACCATATGCTGACTTATGTTGGGCCCATTGCACCCTTAATTTTTAGAAACATATTTATGTATAACTACTTATTCTTGGTGTTTCAACAGACTTGCATTTGCAGCCATTTAAGTTAAAATAAAACATGGAAGTCTGTAGAATATTATCTACAGATAAACAAAGGCCAAATGGCATCAATCTGTGAGATGACATTGTCCCTTCAGGGATGAACTCCATTGAAACATACACTAGAAGTGACTCACAGAGCTCTCTTGATGCCCCACTGCTGGGAGAGTGTACTCAGGAGTCACACACACCAGTCACACAGCCTGGCATCTGATCTTGTCTTTGCCCTGGCCAAAGAGGCAGCAGCAAGAGGCAAATATGGAAACCTGGTTAATCTTCAGTGTTCTTCTTGTCTAATACCATCCACGCTTTCCTGTGATGAACCAGTAATCCACTGATAAGAAGAACCTGTTGCTGAAAATCTTGAAAATTTAATGTCTAACAGTCTGCATCTGACCTGTGGCTGATTATTTAACTCTGATCCTTGAATGCATGGTTCTGATCTGGTTAACTTCCTGCCTTCTGGCTCTGGGCCCAGACTACATAAACTCTGGTTCTTCTTATGACCTGGTTATTTATCTGGAATGGGGTGGGAAACAAGAAATAACAACTACAGCATAGTGACTAATCAGCAAGATTTCTACCTATTCATTCAGAACAGAATATAAAGAAAGCAGAAAATTAAACTTATCCTACACATTGAGACTGAGGAATCTTTTCATCTTTTTTTTTTTTTTTTAAACAGAGTCTTGCCCTTGCTCTGTCACTCTGGCTAGAGTGCAGTGGCATCATCACAGCTCACAGCAACCTCAAACTCCTAGGCTCAAGCAATCCTCCTGTCTCAGCCTCCCAAGTAGCTGGGACCACAGGCACATGCCACTACACCTGGCTAATTTTTCTATTTTTTTGGTAGAGACGGGGTCTTGCTCTTGCTCAGGCTGGTCTTGAACTCCTGAGCTCAAGCAATCCTACTGCCTCAGCCTCCCAGAGCTCTAGGATTACAGGTATGAGCCATCACACCCAGCTGAGACTGAGGAATCTTGATTGGTTGCTATGTGGATGGGCCGCAACTTAGTTTCTTGATAAATTTCATTATCAGCTGTCAAATCAGCTATAAGCTAATAATTCTGTCCAGCTGTTGAACATCAACTGGCAAGTCCTGGAGTGCCACCCTCAAGCACTCACTAACATTGCCCTACAGCTCCATGCCGTTAGATGGAGTTAAAAGTGTGATGTGATGGACACTGAACTTGGGATCATAAGGACCAAAGTTCGAATCTCAGCTCCACAGTAGCTGCATCCTCCAAGCAAGTTACTGAGCCTGCTTTTTCAGTTTATCAAATCAAAATACCAGCAACTAACCCCTTAAAGCAGTGGTCCCCAACCTTTTTGGCACTAGGGACCAGTTTTATGGAAGACAATTTTTCCACAGAGAGCAATAGGCCGGTGGCAGCGGTGGGGGGGAGGAGGCGGTGGTTTCAGGATGATTCAAGCTCATTATTGTGCAAACCTCTCTGCTAATGATAATCTGTATTTGCAGCCACTCCCCAGCGCTAGCATCACTGCCTCAGCTCCACCTCAGATCATCAGGCATTAGATTCTCATAAGGAGTGTGCAACCTAGATCCCTCAGGTGCGCAGTTTACAGTAGGGTTCACGCCCCTGTGAGAATCTAATGCCACTGCTGATTTGACAGGAGGCAGAGCTCAGGCAGTGATGTGAGCGATGGGGAGTGGCTCTAAATACAGATGAAGCTTCGCTCACTCTCCTACTGCTCACTCCTGCTGTGCGGTCCGGTTTCTAACGGGCCACAGACCAGTACTGGTCCGAAGCCCAGGGTCTGGAGACTGCAGCCTTAAGGAAGTGCTATGAGGATTAAATAACAATTGATTTCATTCATTAGCCAACACATATTTATTAAGGGCATATTAAGTGCCAGGCACAGTTCTAGGATCTAGGGATATAGCTGTGAACATCACGGGTGGGGGTGGGAGGGATGGACAATAAATGAATGATCAAATAAATGAGCAGGGCAAGGGGAGATGAGGTCAATCAGGTGGTCCTATATCCCAGAGGGCTTTGTAGCTAAGGAATGAACATTTGGATTTTATTCTCTCATAGGAAGTAGTTGGATGATCTGAGCAGAAGTGATATGAGCATATGTGAGTTTCAGGGGAGCACTCTGGCTGCTCTGTTGAAAAAGACCAATAGACAAGACTGGAAGTAGGGAGCCCAGCAAGGAGGCCATTCGGGGGTGGGGAACATGTAGCCTCGAGGCCACATGTGGCCCTCCAGATTCCCAAGTGCGGCCCCTCGACAGAGTCCAATCTGTGAAGTTTGGATTCAGTCAAAAGGCTACTCAAGGATCCAAAAGGCCACATGTGGTAGGGAGAAGCAGATGAGATCAGGATTTTTTTTTTCCAGTGGAGCCACTAGAATTTGTGAATAGATTAGATGTAGATATGAGATAAAGCACATGGTACATAGTATTACTCAGTACATGTTGAAGTGGGGATACTACAGGGAGGCATCCTTCTCAAGAACCCAGATCTAAAGGCATTAGATTACACCCAGGCATAAACTCTAAAACTGGAACACAATGGTTCATAACCAAGATCTGCAGTGTCACCTTGATAAAATAGCCTGGTACCACTGCCAACAAGATGAAATGAGGCCTCAAAAGTTTTAATATAGCTAAAGAAGGGATGTGTCAGCCAAATGGGGGTTTCCTAGATGTAGAAACACATATAAAAAGAAAATTATAGAGGCAGAAGCTGACTGTACCTTTCCAAATGCCATCCAGAGTATGGGAGCCTTTGCCAAGCGATTTCAATTATTATGGTTCCATTGGCAGGGCTGTCTCCATTGTAGGGATTGATATAGGGAATTACAGCCAATTGACTTCAAGTATTCTGGACCCTTTGGCAAGATAAGCCTTATTGTGGAGATGGATGCTGATTGCTTGGTAAGCATGGCAGGCAGTAATAAGGGAAATTTGGCTATTGCCATTGCAAGAGTCCAGCAAATGGCTATTAAGAGAAGTCAGCAAATCGAGAAATCATTGTTCCTTGGCTCAGGTGAAAGAATTGTGATCAAACATAGGTCCTCTCTTCTATTGAAGTCTGATCTGTATTACTTATCACCTTTAAATTAAAGGCCAATAACACTTGTCATGCATAGACGTGTTTGGATAAGAAAACACTATAATAAATTTTTTCAACCTTAGTGCTAGGTAGTGAACTTAATGGATTGTTTTCAAGGACTGAAATGTCAACATTAAATTTTGTCAGCTTTTGCGTAATTCAGTTGAAAAGAAAATTGTTCTTTGAAAATGGTATCCTATCGACTGATTGTAGAAAATGCTTATTGTTTGTTAATGCTAAGATTTATTAAGTTTCAGAACCATTCAAATGGATATTTCAAATGGATATTTCAAATAATTGCAATGTGCAGTTTTGCCAATACTTTAGGTACATTGACAAAAATAACTCTAAAATAGATCACACTCTTCCTTGCCCTCTTAAGCAAAGGACACTGAAGATAGTTCCTAGTGACTCAGAACCATGACTATGAACATCAGTAATCATGATGCCCTCAGGAATGACTGACTTCCATGGAGGGACATGTCCCTGCACTAAATGGCCACTCTCTAAAATAAAATATGATAGTTTTTCTTTAGTCCCTCCCTATTAAGCAACTATTCTCCCTTTTGACTGCTGTTGGTATATCTGACTTTGCAAAGTGCTATGGGCAGAATTGTGTGCCCCCCCCCCCAAATTCATATGCTGAACCCTTAACCCAATGTGATGGTATTTGAAAGTGGGGCTTTTGGAGGATAATTAGGGTTAGATGAGGTCATGAGGGTGAGGCCCTCATGATGGAATTAGTGCCCTTATAGGAAGAGACATGTGAGAGCTTGCTCTTGCTCTCTTCTCCACGTGCACACACTGAGGAAAGACCATTCAAGAAGGGCGACATCTGCAAGAAAAGAAGAGAGCCCTCACCAGGAACCTGAACAGACCAGCACCTTGATCTTGGACTTCTAACCTCCAGAACTGTGAGAAATAAATTTCTGTCATTTAAGTCACCCAGACTACAGTGTTTTGTTATGGCAGCCTGAGCTGACTAGACACAGGGCAACCATATTTCCATTTCTGATTCATCACTTCTAATCTCCTGTGAACTGCTTGATCAAATTTTCTTTAAACATCTGAATATGATCCATAGGTGCTATTTCATTTATTTTGACTGCTCCGGTATCTTCATTACCTACTTTCAAACTCCAAGTTAAATTTTGGCACTTGGAAGTTCAGTATTTACATCTGTTTTCTAGGCTGCTAATAACTAAAAACTGCTTAACAAAATTAACAATGCAAGACATAATTGTTTTTGGGGGGTTTTGGATTTTTAATTTAAGGAAAGAGGGAAAAGCATTCAATTGTCCCTCACATCTGAGTTAAGAGAATAATCTTAAAGCCCTCTCAAATTCAAAGAGAAAAGAATTCCCTTTGAGAAATCACGATGATAATCTGACTTTTAGCATTTTTCTTGGGAATAGTTGAAAGATTGGGGGAGGAAAACAAACAGAAAATGCAGGTGCTAGCATTTATTTTGTCTTCACGGATAGAGTTAAAATGGTATTTTTAGATGCTAGCCCTTCCTCAGAGTTTGAGCATATTTGGGAGCAAGGGAGGACAGTTGCTAATGAAACTTCTAGAATAATAAAAGTAATTAGTATGCAGTTCACACCAAACATATTATTACTGTGGTTGGGTGACAAGATAAGCATAAACTGCAAAAGACTATTATTCTTAGAGTAAATAATGTAACTCTGACCAGTTTTAATATTTGTTCTTGGTAGGGGAAGCTAGAAGCTTGCAGGGGTCTCCCAGAGCTGTTTTGCTATGATTTTTAGAAGATGACTTAACAATGAGAGACTAGGATGCTTAACAGAATGGGGTCAAAGAACAGCTGATGTGAAGCCTGCCTAGGAGATGAAATTTTAAGATTATCAATTGCTAATGGGGCCCTGAAGAGAAAAAAAATGTACTTTGTGAGTAATGACTTATTTCATGTACATTTTATGCCATGTATATATTATGAGGGTTCCAGGATGTGAGAGAGGAAAGGAAATGGAGCTTAGTTATAAAGCAAATAAAGAGACCATTTACTGATTTCAACTTCCACCTTTGGAGCAGAGCCAAGCACGTCATATGGGTAATATATACAATGAATACAAATAATCTATGGGCCAGGTGCCAGAGCTTTAGGAGTGGCAATCAAAATATAAAAAATAAAAAAAGCAAGAGAGAAGATGAAGTGACTCTCCCTTGTCTGTCTTATAAGCACAAAGGTTCCTACGTAGTACAGTTAGGTGTCTGCTATCCCTCTCCCCAGCAAATTTTATAACCTGGCCAAGCATAGTAGCTTAGACACAGCAGGACAGCTAACAAATATTTGTGCAAGAAATAGCTGCATTTGTAAGACAGTTTACTAAGTACTCTCACCTAAGTTATTCTTAATACAATAGCCTGCTAAGAGAGATTGCACTATTCTTCCTAATTTATAGATGAGGAAGGCAGAACTCTTCTTTGCCCAAGATCAAACAGCTAAAAAGGATCAAAGAGAGGTCTCCAACTCAGATCTGTCTCCAAATTCAATGTTCTTTCCACTGACTATGTGAAGACAATATACACCAAACTGAGAGGCGTACTGATCCTGTAGCCTTGGGCTTGAGCACAGCTTGGCAACACAATAAAAATTACCTTCAGAGTAACAATCTACATCCAAATTATGGCTATCACCCTGTATTTTCCATTTCCTAACTTATTGCAGATACCTCAGTCCACACAAAAGAATAGTGACATCTTGGCTTAGAAAGAATATCTCATCATATACCGCATCACATACACTTAGTCACTGGAAAAACAGGTACTTGTTCACATGTTTTTTGACTATCATTCATTGCACTGTCAGTTGTCTGTGAGCAGCACCTAAAAAGACAGCTTGTTTGCAATGAATGACAGGGTAATTTCTAGTGAAGCTCAAGCTTATGGACCAGAAAGACCAAATGTGTTGAGTGAGATTGAAAATGCCACCACATCAAACAATCTTAAAGGTTTTTCAAAGTTTAAAGACTTTCCAAAGCATGTGTGGGAATCACCAAGTGACTCTCATCTATGCTGGTAGTTTAAATTGGAAATAATTTCAAAGGCTACTTTTACATGGAGATTCTGAACAAAGGTCCAGAAATTTCTTATTTCAGTTCTTTGATCCTCCTATCTTCCACCTGGAGTATTTTCTATTCTGTTCTACCAGACATTCTTCATAGCAACTTACCTCACCTCCACCAAAAGGTCATGAGGATTTCAGTAACTCCCTTTGAGTTACTTTTACCTTCCTATTTAAATAATTAAGTTTGACACTTAACATGTAGTCATCTGTAATTTCTTCATACACAGATGTCTTTTATTTCTCATCAAGATAATACCCTCCCTGAGGATGAAGACTATGTACTGGACACTTCATACTATAGCAAAACCCTACAGACAGACAAAGTAACTGCACTAGGTCTTTAAAATAGTGGGAATTTAGAAGGAACTGATTCTGCAGTGATAGAAGAGTTGAGAAGCCAAATGGAGCACGGCAACCCATAAGTTAGCAACAGTAAGAAGCCTCTATCACCTTTAGGGGTGAGGAAGATTACAGGAAGAATGGGGTCACCACAACTCAAAAGGCAGGGCCTTCCAGTGAGAGCCGGGGTCATGCAGGAGACAGAGCTACTGTCACGGACACCATAGGAAGCAAAAACAAAGGTGAAAATGCCTTGACTTCTCTTCCCTACTCTCGCCCTACAACTTTCTACCAGTGCTTCCTTTTGGAAACCAAAGAATGAGAAAGCCTCTATTTGTGATACATATCAGAGAAGAAAAGGAACAAGGAATAGATATGAAAATAAATAAGCAGTTTACAGAAATGGTGGTCAATAAATTCTCACTGGTAGATACAGGAATCAGTGAACCCTCATGTAATCATTGTACATTACAATCCAATCTTCCCTTTTAAATTGATGAGTATAAAAGACTGCAGAAAGGCCGGGCA
>NW_012149764.1:953524-983619 GCF_000956105.1 Propithecus coquereli
CACTGAATACCACTGCCTGGAGAAACACCATATCATTTCTCTGACATTCATTGGTATGGCATGAATAGCAATGAAACCTAGACAAGATAAAAACAAAACTATGTATATACTCTTTCAAGGAAATAAAAGAAATTCAGCTCAGAATAGAAATAATTTTTAAAGGACATGTCAGATTAGAAAAGGATTAAGTCAAAATTCTATAATTAAAAAATGCAGTAAGCAAAATTAAAACATCAATGGATCAGGTTAGAGCAATTTACGCACAGCTGAAGAGACTTAATAAACTAGAACTAATAAACGAGATTAGAATAAAACAACCTCAGATTGAAACATAAGGAGACAAAAAGTTGTAAAATATTTTTTAAAAAGGGTAAGAGGATAGAGAAAATAGTGAGAAGCTCTAAGATACTTATGAAATCTAAGAGAGAAAAGAGAGAAAGAATGAGACTAAAGGAACAGTTGAAGAAACAATAGCTGAAAATTTTTCAAAATGATGAAAAACAACAAATAGTGGGTTCAAGAAGTTCTGTGAACTTCAACCACAGTAAGGAATAACTTTAAAGGATACTTGAAAGATAAGTTTAAATTATCTATTTAATTAATTAAAATGCTTCCAAAGAAACAATGAAACCAACAGCCATCTTCTCAAAACATAAAAATAAAAGCCAGATGTTAATGGAATGATTTCTTCAAAGTATTTGCCTTTTCAGAAGAGGAAGGAGTGATTGGGAAGATATAAGAGAAGGACTTCTGGGTTGCTGTCAATGTTTTCCTTCCTGACCTGGAGTCGATTTTGCAGTAACTTATTGAGCTAGATATTTTTATGTTTTATGTACTATTCTGTATGCTTATAATAATTCACAACTTTAAAAAACAGATTGTGGTAGAAAGAATTCTGATTATTCAATAATCATACATATCTCTCATACTGCCCTAGCTCTATCTGAAAGCAAGCTTTATTGTATTGTAAAATTTTAGACTACAGAAGGAAAAGGCTTATTTGAGGAAAAGAAGTTTCAGGAATCCCGGGATTGTAATTAAAGCTAGTCTAACTTCACCTTTCTTATTTATGATCCTAACGAAGCCTGGCTGTAATGAATGAATAATAAGCTGACCACAAAAAATCATATCAATAATATGTTAAACACGCTTCTAAAGTGCTTGAGATGTTTGAAAGCCATTTTTCTCCAAGCCCTTAAGTATCCACCATCCACTCTTTGTATTATTCATTTGTCAAAATTTAATAAACAAAGAGAAAAGACTAGGTCCTTTAACATTATCCCAAATGTAAAGGACCATTAATTGTGCTATCTTAGGTAATTTGCTGTTCTCTATAATAAAATTTGTATGCTTTCAAAATCACAGGAATGGAAACGGATTGGCACCATTCATTGCAGTAATGGTAAGGCCATATCCGTGCCACTTGTCACACTCTCCAGGGTTGCCATGAAAACAGGAAGAGAGGCTAACTGCACACAGTAAGAGTTTTAATTGACAAGTACCTGACCATTACAGCAATTTCCACTTCTAGAAGCATCCCAGCTGACATTGTTATAGAGTAGCATAACTGAAAAGAGTAAGACTAATTGGAGCAATTAATTAAAAGCACACAATTAGCTTCCATGGCAGACTTTTTTTATTTTTTTACTTCTTTTCGTCATTGTTTGAGGCCTGTGAGGGTTTTATTGAGTCTTACCACACTGGAGGTTGTCTGTGCTGATAATTAACAAGGAGAGGCTGGGAAGAGAGGGATTGAGTTTACAGCTCAACCAGGTGATGGGGCTTGGCCGCCTTCCTCTGTGGCCAGCCAACAACAGAACAAAAACCCAGAGCCTGAATGAAAACACAGGATGGGGGTCTAAATAACAGCTGCTGAAATGGAGAAATTTAATTTTCTTGCCAGTTCCTCCATCTGTAAAAATGTAAGATAACTATGACTTGTCTACTTCCCAAGAGCATAGACAAGACTCATCAATGATGATGGTGTCGGCAGGAAAGAACACTGCCCCTTTGCAGCTGAGCATTGCTGCTGCCCAGCCTAAGGTTGGGGGATTTCAAGATTTGGCAGCTGGTTTCTAGAATGGTGTCTGATTTTTTTTTTTTTTTGGCTATACCCCTGACTGATAAGAAGAAGTCAAAACATCTCTAGAAGGATGTGAAGAGTCATGAAAGCAACATATTCTCCTTCATCCACATCCTGGTCTTACAGAGAACTGATCCAGTTCTCACCTGGAAACATGCTTAGAACATACCAATAAGCCTGGGGTACAGGATAGACCACAAAAATCCCGGATAGATTTAAAATCAAGGTGTTAGGCTGAAGCTTGCACCCAGTTATCTGGCCACAAAAGCAGCTGACAGTGAATACGCGAATTAAAAGTAAAGACCTTTATGAGTAAGAGCCTTGTTTGGAAAAGGTTACTACATGATCTCATGTGTCAGTCTGCAAAGGATCTACCTGAGTTTTCCTTTGCAACCTTTTCCTGGGCACTCTGCTAGGAAATAACATTTTATAAGGCTCCCTTCTTTTCATGATCAAGCTCTGTTCCAACAAGAGGGAGCTAGAATCATGGTGAAAGGACTATATAAAGAGTATGCTCCAATGAGCGAGTAATATGAGTTAGCCTCCAAAGAAAGCTCTTTTTCATAACTGCTTTCATGATCCAGTACATGTTACATCTGAAAAAAGAAGATGAACTTGGTGATTCTTGGTTACAAATAAACCATGTATTTATTTCAGCATTTTTGTTCAAGCCCTGAATTATAATTACACATTTTTTTCCTTATACTTCCACATACTTGAGATGACTGAAGCAATATGTAGTGGAAAAATACTGACCAAGTTCTATAAATTCCTACATATCTTAAAAGAAACAAATAGTGAACATCTAGAAAACAATATAAAACCCATATAAAAATCTCTCAGCTAAACCGTTGAAATAGGTAAAGCTTGTGATGATTATACAGAGGTAAGACGTTAAATTTACCTTTATTTTCCGATTTGATTCAACACTTAGCTATGGTAGCAATGACTGAACATTTGGTATATTTCTCTTTAACCTCAAACATATTTGCATTTTCTTGGCCAACCCTCAGTTGAATGCACATAAATCTAACTACTTGTATTCAGTAAATATGTGCATCACATAGCCTATCAAAAATTTATGATGCTTCAGTGACTGATGCAAAATGGCAAAAGATTTTAATTGTTTTATATACCCAAGTCTTCAAGCTCACTATAACAAAACCAATTAAGGCACTGGCATAACAGTTGGCAGCACAGAATAAATATATGTAACCTCAAATTACATTCATTACCGAAACTGTTTCAATCATTAAGGGCGAGAGAAATTGTATCAAAATCAGAGTAGTATAACGGTATTTAGATGGCAAGAGGTACTGATAGCCCTCCTTAGATACCAGCCTCCCTCCCTTCCCAAGATTTAAAGAAAAGAAATCCATAAGAAACAGTGGCAGTTAAGAAGAAAATTACCATCACTATGTGTGTTTGGGGGCCCCCAGTGCAAAGCTGAAAGCTGAGAGAGAAGTGGTTATAGACAATCACCCCTCCCTCATGTGTTTCTACTTGAATGAAGCCTAAATATCTTTAGGCAGAAGCAAGTTGACCTACTAGCATAATAAGGCAGAAACATAATCAGAGACAGACAACAAAAAGCAATGGCTTTCCCCAGTTCTTAGCCCAGTTCTGGTCCAAGTCTGACCACTGCCACAGGGAAAAGACAATAAAAAGAAGAAAAAGTGGCTGGCCCTCGTCCCATTTAGGAATAATAGTCTTGGCCTTCATAATTCAGCCTTTACATGGAATAAATAGGAAACAGCAAGCTACGCTCAATGGCTAAATGTGAGATTAACTAATATTCTAGTGAAACAAGAATGCTTTCAGCTGGAAGAAACAGAAAACCCATCTAACATTGACTTAATTAAAAGTGTGCTTTCTTCATGTAAGAAGTCTACATGTGGGTAATGGTTAGTGTTAGTTCAGTAGCTCGAAGACGGGAGAGCCTGTGTCTCCACCTTTCTCTTCATCTTTCTCTCAATTCTGTCACTTCATGGTTGCAAGATGACCACCAAAGTTCAGGCATCACATCTGAATTCAAGACTAGAAGTTAGAGAAGGGGGTTCCAGTATGACTGTGCCTTTATTTAGAACATGAACCTATCCCCCAAAGCCCTCACCAGAATTTAGTTTACATTTAATTGGACAGATTTTGTCATATCATGACTCTTGGCTGCAAGAGAGTATGGGGAGTATTTGGAGAGTTGCACAAGGGAGTTCTCCTCCCTCTTGGGGAAGAGCAAGGTGTGGGCCTGGGGGCAAGATAGAATGAAGAAATGAGAACCTTTAGGAAGATCTCATAGTGATTATCTGGCATCAGATTTTGAGGTCAGATCACTAGAGGAGAGAAGGAAACAGTCCTATGCCTTATTTCACACGCACAGGAGAATATTTCAAGAAAGAGCAGAACTATACACATCATCTTACACAAAACGGATGAGCAGAACGAACCTCCCTGGACTAACTCAATCAAAAACAGGACCCGGAGCAGTCTGAAGCTTCACTGAACCTTCATCAAAACTGACAGGCCAAAGTTGCAGGCTATTATAGTCTTCTTTAGTATTTTAATCTACCAAACAACAAATAAGATGTGGGGGAAATAATGCCAACTAAGACACAGAAGAAACCCTTGCATTTGACAATGCATGTTTTTGTGTTGAAAATGCCTAAATAAATGAAATATTTGATAATCAATTGAATAGTGATGAGAAAGGCAAGAAAATCAAAATTCACTCCTTCCAAAAGAATTTCAGATATAAAACTTAGATACAATGCAAGAAAAGTAGAAAAGGTTCTGCAAAGCTTTTCTAAAAACTAACTGATAAGATGGTAAGGTTGGGGGGGAAGCTATTTTGGTTCAGGAATGGTCTTATTTTTTCCAAATATATGGAAATCCAGTTGTTTTGATACCAAAAGGGTATTGAAGTAGAATATTTTTCATTGACCCAATTAGCAAAGTGGTTCTGACCCTTTTCTATCAACTAGACTTATTTGGGAGCCTGTCAAGTTACAAATGCCTTGGTCTCCCAACTCCTCAGAAATTCTGATTTAATCAATTTGGGGTAGAGCCCAGGCATAGGCTTGTTTATTTGTTTGTTGCTCCTGTGTTGACTCCAAAGTGAAGCCAGAGGTAAGAACCACTAGATGAAAAAATAACAGCCAATGGCACTGAAGATGCAGTGAGGTTGGAGCACACATAAACACTAATGAGTGAAAATTAGCATCATCTGTCTAAAACGCAATTTGGCGCTATCTCATATGCCTAAAGAAATTGATTCCCTTTCTAAGAATATATTCTAAGGAAATGGGCAGAGAATCAAAGATTAAGATTCTGAAACGTTCACTTCAACATTACTTATTAGTAAAAACATCCAATAATTACAATTAAATAGCCTGACAAATTTGTGTTAAATTGTTTCAAAAAAATTCAGAAATGAGGAGCCACTAATGAAGTTTATATAAAAGAAAGGTATATGTGAATATATTATGGTATGATTCAAATTGTGTGAAAAATATACACATATAAAAAAGAAAGCAAGTACGTTAAAGCATTAACAGCAAAGTATTAACAGCAGTCTCAAGTAGATTTACATATTGGTAATGTCTATTTTTATACGTTGATATAATTTTCAAATAATCTATATGCACGTTAATTTTATAATCAGAAAACAAACATTTATTTCCAAAGCCTTTGGTTGTAGCATTTGTGGGTCTCTCACTTATTTGGAAAACCTAGTCTGATTGCTGCCATGTTAACTGAGAATAGGGACTTCCAGTTTGAAGAAAAATGTAGGTTTTCATCATTAAATGATCAGGTTAGTAAGTTGGGGAGGAAGTACTCAAATATATTTTTTTAAAGTTTTCATAGCTCCTTTATGAAATTAGCTCTTTTATTTTATGTAAAATATAATTTAGTCTCCAAAAATGTAATTTTCAAAAGAATACAAATGTACACAGTCAGTATATATAACAAAATTAGTCCAATTTTCGATGCTATTGCTGCCAAAGATGTTAACCTTCTGGGAGAAATTTAACCAGAAATGTTTCTTAATATGTTAAATATACTAAATAATCCATGATATAATAAACAATATTGGAAAGTTGTAGATATTCTTTTGTAAAGATATTCTCCCAGACCTGTATAATTACTTTTTTCTCTCCTCTTTCTATACATTTCCATTTGTCTCAATGATCTTCCCCCCAAAAAGAGAGCTAGTTTATTTCCCCTCTGAACTGTAATAATTGCAGCATTTACACTTGGAATATTTAGTTTTGCTTCATGCAAGCTCATGGCTGAGCCAAGCACACTGCGGTGCTGGTTTCCAATTTTACATTCCCTGGGGAAACAGCTGGCTTCATGTCATGGTTATTGAGTTAATTGCTGTTTTGATGATTTGAGGTAATGACTTATATAACCCTCTAATTTAAAGCTTCTCAGCAAAATGTACATGGACTCTGCTGGGAATGGACGAGAGTCCAGTCTGAGTCACTGTGCTACAGAAAAAGATCGAAGAGGAAAGCATCCACTTCCATGACACATTGGCTGAGAATTTAGGATGAGAACCTGACCAGGCTGCTGGCTCTGTAGGGTGAGAGCCTCCTGCTATTCGCTTATCAGCCTTGTGTAAGGACTATGCAAGTCATAAAGCTTGAATATGCTATAGGGAAGGGGTGGGTAGTTACCAACGGACACGCAGAGAAATATTACAGCTTATGTGGATCAGGCTCAGCCTAATTAGTGCATGAAAGAAGCCAGACTAAGAGCCAGTGTGATTAGAGAGTCTATAATTGTTAAGGGCAAAGACAACAGGCTATAGATTGTATCCCAAGGAGGCCTAGCAAAGGAGCTAAATGTAAATGAGCTCCATAAAACCTATAAAACAGGCAGTTTGTCTCTGGGCACTTCTCACCTGCTCTCTGTGCTGGCTTTTCCCCAGCATCAACTCCAGATCTTGTTTTTGCTTTCAAACAATTGTCAGCTAATTCCCACTAAATTAGCAAAGGGGCTGGTTGGCAACACCCCAAGTAGCCATTCCCCCTCGGGTCTATTTACATGTTGGAGGGAGAGGAGAGGGGGAGGGGGAGGAGTCCAGAAAAAAGAACCCACTTGCCACCTTGCAGGTCCAGCAGCTCCCCTCCCCACAGCCCATCCAAGAGCAGCTCCTATGAAGGGGCCTCTCATCATACCGTCATCATCCCAGGGCAGTAGAGGGGAGATGGGGACTGTGCTAGAATGAAAGGGACCTGGAGATGACCTGCAATTTCACTTAAATTAAAATGAGCAAATAAAGACAGTACAGTCTTCCCAGAAAAGCCACTGACTGATCATCTAACCTATAGTTTACCTTGCCTCCATCTCAACTCTGCCAGCATCCCAGAAATTTAGCAAGGATTCAAGACTTTGATCCTTGAGAAAACAGTAATGATCACGTTACAATAAACAATTATTGAATATTCACTATGCTTCAGGCACTGTGTTACAACTGTAAATGAACTTGGGTATATCATTATCATCATCATCAATTCCCAGATGCAGAAACAACCTCGGAAAGGTGGAAGGTTTTGTCCTAAGTGACACAGCAAGAATGGGTGGAGCCAAGATCAAACCCAGGAAGCCCGGTGCCAGGGCTGTGTTAGAAACCACTGTATGAGGAGGAGGAAGGGAAGGGGGAGAAGCAGAGGAGGCAGTGGAAGAACAGTAACTGTTGAGTCAGCCACACCTGAGTGCCAAATCTATGCCAACCTGTTTGCTAAGCACTTTTCACACACTACCTCTGCCTATCATAACCACCTACAATTGGTTTGTTTTATCCATTCCCATTTGACACACACAAAAAAACTGAGGACCAAAGGGATTAAATGATTTACCAAAGGTCCCCCAGCTGCTAAATGCTGGAGCTAGCATTAGCATCCAGATGCTCCAGTGACATCTGACCCAATAATCTTCTGCTGCCAGGAAGAGGCACTTACTGAGCAGTCTGGCTGGAAATCTAAATTTTGAGCATCTTCTAGTTTCTAGGAGGATGAGGAACATTTTCATTTTGATCTTGCTTTGTTTCATGTTTTAAGTTTGTTTTCCTTAAAAATCATGAAAAGAGGACAGGTAAGAGGGTCTTCAAACACTGTAACTTAACCCTTTTTTTTTTGTTTTTTTGAGACAGAGTCTCACTCTCTTGCCTGGGCTAGAGTGCCGTGGCATCAGCCTAGCTCACAGCAACCTCAAACTCCGGGGCTCAAGCAATCCTTCTGCCTCAGCCTCCCGAGTAGCTGGGACTACAGGCACACACCACCGTGCCCGGCTAATTTTTTTCTATATATTTTTAGCTGTCCAATTAATTTCTTTCTATTTTTGGTAGAGACGGGGTCTCGCTGTTGCTCAGGCTGGTTTTGAGCTCCTGAGCTCAAACAATCCACCCGCCTCGGCCTCCCAGAGTGCTAGGATTACAGGCATGAGCCACCGCGCCCGGCCACTATAACTTAACCTTGAATAGAGATGGCTCAACAGCACAAACAGTGGACCAATGACTCTTCCTCACAGACCACAAGTTCAATCACTAGGGGGGTTATAAGACCAATGACAGCTACAAATGGAATATGTAAAAATAGAGGGTTGTTCTTTAGTAGTATCATCTTTTTATACACTGAATCAAGTTTTTTCCCCCAGAGCAAATACCATCTACAGCGTAAGTCCTGAATTTCAGATTCCTGTTCATCTATTACCCGCCATATTATTTCGGTGATATTTGATGAAAGTGAGAGGGGATGATGAAAATTTTGGCAGGCTTTAAACAAGGCTGATCAATATTTTCCATTTCCCCATTTATGTGTCACTACAATTCACTAGCTAAGAGGACAAGTTAACAGGATACAGCATAGGAGAGAAAGTTAAGCAGATCTGTAAGTCAAGGCAAAAAGAGAAGGAAAAAAAATTAACGGAAAGAAGCTGAAGGAAGAAAGGCTAGAAGCAGCAAAACAACAAGCAGTTCATAAAGAAGCTTGAAATTAACCACTGCCCATATAATGAAGGTGGTGGAGCCAGTCTAGCCAGGACTAGAGGGGGAACCCCACGTATACCAAGCATCATCAGCCTCATTCTCTGAATCACTGTCAGTGATTCCTGGAGCCCTGGAAAGGAAAGGCGTCAGGTCCCAGACTCAACACCAAGAAGAGACCTTGGAAGGAGTGGCCTTGGAACTGTGGCAAATTTCAACATAACTCCTGCAAAGATCTGTCTTGGTAGGCAATAGGTCACCCATTAGAGTTGATGTTGACATCTCAGGCTTCAGACTCCCTGGTACAGCTAATATTTGGTGTCTTGTTTCCTGGGTGCCCTAAGCTTACCCCCAAATACCTGAGAATTGTCAGTAATGGAATAAAGCTATAAAGATCTAGAGGTAAACTCAAATTTTATCCAGGTGGCTAACCAGCCCCTATCTACCTTCCATCTTGCCCTGGTGGGTTAGGATGAGGAGACTGTATTAGAGCTCATTGATTAGTTTCTTTAACTAAATGAAGCAGAGCATGGGGATGGTATGGATTTAAGAACAACAAAGTCAAACCATCACATGGCCAGAGAATCAACAAACACCCCTGAGGGCAAAGCTAGAAAAGTAGACATGAATATCCATTAAAAAAAAAGAGAGAACAATAAAGAATGAGAACAGAAATGCTGAAGAACCAAGTCAGATTTCTTGGAAGGGAAAGGAGAATTAGGAGCAGCCACTAATTCTGCTAAAGTCTCCAATATTTGATGCTTCCTCACAAGTTTACCCCATGGCACAACAAATCTGCTTATTTTTCCATACAATTTGGGTGAGAGTAGACGCTTATTAAATTCGCTTCTGGACTATCCACAGCCCCCATTTAGTACACAGCCCCGGTCAACACTTAATGAACTAATGACACAACAAAGCCAGGGGACGCCTTCTGGGAAGCTCCTGGTGACACAGCTGGGCAGACAAAGAAGGGCCACCAGGTGACTCTTTTAGCCTCATGAGCCACTTGTTAGGGGTTACCTCTAAGAAGAGCAAGATGAAGAGAATGGGGCCTGAGCATCAAAAAGGACTTTAATTGTATTTGTAATGTTTTATTTAAAAAATAAAGTAGGGGTTTAAAATGTTAATTACAAATTAACATTTATTAATTTGCATGGTTTTGCTATATTGTTTTACTATATCAAAATAAAAACAAGAAACCAAAAAAATGACGAGTCTGAGGGAGAACAAGGGAGGATGGAAGAGAGAAGGGTAGGACTAGGGGGAAAATGAGAGAGAGGGAGGGAGGGAACTTCCATGTTGAAAGGCTCTCTGAGGCTATCAGTGATCCCCACGGTAAAGTGACACAGAAACCCAGCTCTCTCAGAAGCTGTACGTGCCCACACTAAGGGAAGAGTGAAGACAAAGTTCTAGAAGCTATAAATACAGAGACAGAAATCCTTAGGATCCAGGGAAAGACCTAAAGAAGTCCTTCTAGGAACAGCACTACCAGAGTCTCCAAAGGAGAGAAAAGAATTATAGCCGGCAGGTAAACTCCACTGATGTTCCCCAAATTCCAGGGACCTTCAGCATCTGAACCCCTGGTCACCATCTAACCTCCCATCAGACACTTTAAATTCTTCATATAGTCCATCATGGAAGTGTTTCTCTGGCTTCAAACTAGAAGCCAATGGAAAAAAAAATTCACTTTACAGTTAAATTCTGAATAAATTTGGCAGGAAATCGACTTTTTGTATGATGGGATATGTATACTGCATTTACATTTCTGAAATCTAAGTACGAACAGTAAACAAACATACCACCTGGTGGTAGCCTACCTGTTATACCAGAAACACAAAAATCCATTCCCTTTTGACATGAGAAAGGAAGGGTTTTTGTTTTTTTTTTTTTCCTTACAAGACTTTAATACCCAATAGTAAAACTAGCAGCTTATAAAATCTACAGTGGTGGAGAGAAGAAGAAAAAATTCCAAATATGTATTGATGGTTTCCTTTCATTAACTGAATACCAGGTAATAAAGGAGGCTTCATAACTGCCGGCAGAATACATCCTATCATTAATCCCAGCTGTTTAATTAAATCATTTGGAAGTTTCTAATTTCATTGTGACTTTTCAGATACTTAAATTTGTTTATCGGGAAGGGAAGATTTTAGATGGGTAAAGTTGAGTTTGGTTAAATTTCTTCAAAAGAAATAATCTCTTACTACAGAAAGGGATTGTCTGAGACAATCTACTGACAGGTTCCCTTCCGATACTTTTCAAGGTTGTCATAGAACAAAGCCATCATACACAGTGGGGCTGACTTCTATAAGCCACATGTGATAAAAAAAGAAAAAAGATTAGCCTCCTCCTATGACAGACACACTTCAGTCCTCAGAGAAGGTGGAATTTTACCACAGCATCTGGCTGGCAGAAAACTACCACGATTTAAGAAAATGCATTTGCCCATCCCTTCTAGAACAGAAGATAATTCGAAGTAGCAAAGGAACAAGTGACACATTTCAAAGCAATACAATAAAGGGACAAATGAATTGGTATAAGGTCAAAAAAAGGAGTATCAGAACCTAGAAGTCATTCAAGACATGCCTTCAATGAATCTGTGGTCATATTTAAGCATCAGAAATGTTTTATTTCTGGGAGGGAGAAACACAACATTTAACAAAGACAGCAGTAGATTTTTAAGAAGTGTTTGCATATGCGGACTAGTTTGAATGTAAACACCAGTGTCTCCCTCTACAAGTAATAGATTACTTATGCTTCTCCCCTCCCCCTGAGGGGTGGGGGGAGTTCTTGATCATGGGAAAAAAAGTGATTTCTGGAAAATTACTTTTAAAAGAGAAAACATTTGCCAAATAGTACCACCATATTATCATGGCCCAACTAGTGCTCTATTTTTACCTCTTTTTATGAAAGAGCAGACCTTACACACACTTACATTTTTAAAAAATTGCAGGAGGTGTATTTGTTCCATCTTGAGATACACATAAAATCAAATCCCCAATCCCACACTCAATGGGGCACCCCAAGAGGTGATTACATTTTCATAGTCATTTCCCCTTCTCAAGTTCTCCCCACACTCAGGTCTCACCTCCCACAACCCCTCTGGTCCCTTTATTGAGTCCTGATCCATTGAAACAGTCTGTTTTCCTAATTTTCCTAAAGCATCACTTACTCATAGCATGGGGGTATGGAAGGAGTATATATGGAAGGCCTGAAGCCACAGTGAGAATTATATCATAGCACCTCACACACCCCAATAATATAAAATATAATAACTTATTATACACTGCTTAGTTGAGGGAGAAACGATATAAAATTGTATGCATATTCTGATTGTGTTAACATTACCTACAAGGAGGAAAAAAAGGAAATATACAAAACTGTGAATAGCAGTCATCTTAAGGTAATAAAATTAACATTCAATTTTTTTCTTCTCCCTCCCCCCAAATTTTCTACATTCTCTTTGATGCACTTGCCTCTCTATGTGTAGAGGTGGGCGGCCTTCTCTTCAGGCCCCCACACTTGCGGGCTCCCTTTTTACATTTATAATAGAATTCCATCTCTGCCCAGCTCAGTGAACATTTCAAGCCTGTGGCTCTACACTCTCGAATCTGCTGAGAAGAACTACGTTCCAGGTACTCATCGGAGATGACCTCTAACTCTGTGCGGCTCAATAGTTTACAAAAGTTCAGTTGAAAATGAATCACGTAAATGGAAGATTGCCTGGAAGTTGTTTCTTTTCCTTCATAGAATTATACTTTGGCAAAATGCCAACAACGAGGGACGCTATACAAAACAGTCCTACACAATTCAGTGGTAGTCCCTGTGGGGCATTGAGGAACTGGGTCATCAGAGCTCAGAGTATCCTTTTTACGAGTAACTGTGAGAAAACATACTTCTGTTCTCAGTGCCAGGGACAATTGAGCTCCTCCTAAGAAACTTCATTTCCTAAAATCATGTAACCAAATGGAATTTTCCTCTTTGCCCTGGTCACTGGGAAGCCCACAGCCAAATTTTTATTACACAGGAATGCATTTTCTATACCTAATTTTGCCATATTTCTCTTTCCCCTTAGTCCTCATTTATTTTGTATTCTTATTTTTTTAATTGTCTTAACATGTTTATGAAATAAGATAGTCATAAGAAAAGCACTTGCCTTACTGTTATAAAGGAAAACAGTATTTTTTAATCGCCCATGGAATGACGGAGGTATATGATCAGAACTTCCTTTCAATCTTCAATGAAAACGACACCCAGCACAGCACCTTCTTTGGAAAAATTACACTGATAAAGAAAAAGAAAGATACTTCTCCAACCTTCAGTATTTTCTCTAAGAATCCTGGGCTGTTTTCCACAAGAAAGCTGGATCTTTTTAAGAAGTTCTAAGCTGGCAAAATGTTTTCATTAAATACATTCAAACAGTTTTTTTCTATGTTTTTCCCCAGGAAAATGTGTGTGCATGAGAGTGCCTGATGGCTTGTTTTGCATCAGCACAAGCACACATTAATATTCACCTTTTAGGAAACAAATGGAGATCAAGAAGAATCACATGAATTTTTGTTCCAGGGCCCTTCCACACAGAGTAGTAGCAGGTTCTAACTCTGCTTAGCTGGGGATAAGTCAACATGAGATGGTGAACTTGTAATTCCATGGCAGAGCTTGCATAGACCTCCTTTTGTATAAAGGTTATTGTGTGATCATCGTACTGCCTGAGTTACTCAGAGATCCCTTGGACCTCCGTATGAAGTATAAAGAGCAAATACTCTTAAGCACTAAGGGTCAGAAGATGTTTGCTTTCGTGTTTAAAACATTCCATGCAATATGATCCACAGCTGGCTTATTTTCCCCCTAAATTACTTTCTAGAAAAACTCCCATCCTTTTTTCCTGAAATAGAGCTGTACCTTGTCACAGGGTTGTTCTGTGTAGCCTCAGATGACTATATTCCCATAAGTGACAACAATTAAATGGAGTAAGTTCTTACCATGTGCCTGAAACCATACAAAGCTCTTTACTAAAGATCCTTCACCATCAGCCTTCAAGGTAGGTGCTGTGGTGTGAATGTTTGTATTCCCCCAAAATTCATATGTTGAATCCTAATCACCAAGGTGATGACATTGGAAGGTGGGCATCCAGATTAGTGCCCTTGTAAGAGGCCCAAGGGAACTTATCTGCTCCTTCTGCCATGTGAGGACACACAGAGGACACCATCTATGAGGAACAGGGCCTCACTGGACACTGAATCTGCTGGTGCCTTGATCTTGCTCTTCCTAGCTCCAGAACGGTGAGCAATAAATTTCTGTTGTTTATAAATTACCGAGTCTAAGGTATTTTGTTATAGCAGCAGGAACAGATTAAGACAGTAGGTTTAACGCATTTTAGGGTTCAAGCTCAGACCACTGAGTAACTTGTCCCAGGTCTCACAGCTACTAGATGACAGAAACCCAGATCTATCCAACTCCCAAATATATATTCTTAAACATGACATGATTGGGACTCTATTTGTCCAGAAAAGCAAAAAGTTTCAATTCTCTTTCCGTGGCTTGTCCACTCCAATAGATCTAAGAAGTCCCAGGTACTTCCTCATGGGCAAAGGGTCTGTTAGTCCTGCTTTCTCCCAGTTAGACCATGGAGCCAGAGCTCAGACATGCTCAGAAGACCATAATAGCTTCCAACAGAAGACAGTTGCTTTAGAAAACAAAATCAGGCCAGAAATCTAGCGTCCCATGATGTTCAAAAATGTTTTCCATTGGCTTCCTTCACTGGAAGGCATGGTCACCTCCAGCCACGTCCAGAGGTGTTTGGGTGAGGCTGAGCCTCTACCCCACTGTTTCTTAATGACAATGTTAGTACCCCGAGAGTGTGTCTTGGAAATAGGAAGACACATTTTAGTTGTCACAATGACTGAAGGTGTGTTGCTGGCTTTTAGTGGGCAGGGCCAGGATTCTAGACATCCTGCAAAGCAGGTGACACATCCTACACACCAAGAAAAACGGTTTACATGACTCATATGCAAAGATGTTCCACTAGGCATTAAGGGTATCCCCCCTATTTATAATTATCTGAGTAAAGGTCCTGATTTTGTTTCATATATAAGCACAAATTATTTTTTACAGTTTTATTGTAACTGAATTTTCCAGGAATATAGCTACTATGTCCAGTAAAGGGAAGATTATTATTTATTTTGCTTGGAACATCACCAGTTGTGGCTTATCATTTCAGAAAATCATGTCATTAACAGCTACATGACTTGTGACGTGACAGTCTGCAATTCACCATCCCTGTATCAGTCGGCATGTGGGGCTGCCACCTTCACAGAGGTTCTATTGATATATGTGCAACATCTGACCCCTGTATGTCATCTTCTGGTGTGGTTGGGTCATATTTCTTTATTAAAAATTATTTTCCATTCATGTTTCCTTCATATTATATTCAGGACATTATTTTTTTATTTTTTGGTAGATTTTATATATATATGTATAGCTTATGTTTGATTTTCATTTCAGAACAGGGAAAAGGCATTTCAAGATATTTCTTATACGAGGAGGCAACATAGTGTTGAGAATCACTCTATTTTCCCACCAAACAGACTGCAAATCCCTGACTAGGCAACGCGGATCTTCAGGTAAAAAGAAGGAGGGCTCTCCACTCAGTGTTCTCTCAGCTGAGGGTGCCCCATGCCAAGTGACTTGGGCTCCCACCTGCCATCTTCTTAGATTCACATGCCCAAGCCATCTGTTCAAGGCAGAATCCTTTGCTTTTTGGAACAAGGCAAGATCCAACGCCATTGCTAACACCCAGCCAACTCTTTCTACCCCCACAACAATTGTAATACAGAGACATTTTTATACTCCCAAGGTACTGGATCACTCAGCCCATTCTGAAGGTTTCTGTAACCTGAAATTACAAGGATAGGGATGGAGAGATTTTGGTCCCTTCCTTCCCAGGAGGGCCACTGGAGTACTTATGCAAAGTTACTTGCCTCTATCCCCCTCTGTTCCCTACAATTTTTAATTCTGAGTATCAACACATTGTCATAGTGAAAATGTCACTGGATATTCCCCCAAAGCCACTGACAATTACTTATACATCCATTCTCTATTTGGAGCCAGAAGAAATGCTATAAGAGGCAAGAGGTAGGGCAAGGATTACCTCTTTTCCCCAGTTGAAGAAAGTGAGGCTCAGAGAAGGTAAGGGACTCTATCAAGGACACAGGGCTCATGAATGGCAGAGTCTGGAAGAAAACCTCAGCTTTTGAATCCAAATGCCAGCACAGTTCACACCATATTAAGGTGATGAGATGGAAAATTTTGCAAAGCCATCTCAGAGTCAAACGAGCCCTTTCTACCACACCACTTAGAAGATCTATATTTTCTTTCTTAAGCAAGGTAACTAGAGTCACCCTCTAGATAAGCAGAGAGGATATTGCTTACAATTGAGAGAGCATTTTATAAACAATATGGGTCAGAAATCCTTCTAACATATGTACACAACTCTCACACACTCATACACAAAATCCCACCTGTTATTAATACTTGCTCAGCTGCTTATTAATGGGAATGCCTAGGCAATTTAAAATCTTATCTAGGGGCTGCAAATTTCATATTGGAATTATCAACCACCACAAGCTTATTAGCCTCTTCCGTCCTGAATTCTAAGGTCCTACAGAGCCTGAGGAAAAGCTAGAAATTTTAAGAGCACCACTGTTCAGTATGTCTTCCTCATCAGAATAGGAGAGCTAAAGTCTCTTTTAGCTCAGGAATCCCACGTTGCTTTGACAAGGGCCATGCTTCCTTCCCCTTATCAGACACTGGGCATCTCATCAGTCTCCTCTGAAGGTGCCTTAGAACTCCTCTGAGGGCAGCTCTGGCAAAATAGCTCTCTCAGCACCTCTCAGAGCTAACGCCGATCCAGATCTGAGAGCCACATGCAGCTCTGTAAGGGAGAGTGGCTTTGGAGCACTGGTCCTTTCTACTACCAAGGGGAACATCTCCAGGTTGCACGCATGGGACAGACATGGGCACACCCCATGCCTACCCATCAGAGTCCATATAGTAAGACTGGTGCATGTTCTACATTATCCATATCAGTGAACAAGTACCACAGAATCACATTCAGTGGTTAAAATTACACACAGTGGAATCTTACCGTTAACTTCTCCACGAAACGACTTTAGTACAAGATAGGTGCCTTTTGTACCTGGCCCAAGACTCGATGCTGCCTTGTTACACAAGGATTCTAGTACAAAGTGTCACTTCTATGAGAGGTTCATGCTATGTGCTCCAAAGGACACAACTTTATCAAGCCTTTAAACATTTTGGGTGTGAGTTCTGGTTCCAGCAGGAATTTCAGTGGGTTATAGAAGACACAGTAAGTATAGGCTGGGTACAGATTACCCTCATTAGTCACTTAAAAGGCCCTTTAGGTGTATGCATGCTGTGGGCTGCCCTTTAGCTGTATGCATGCTGTGGGCTCCATGGTTGTGCTCTCAAACATCACAGGAATGTCAGTGCAGTTGAAGGAAACTTTAAAAATAATGAAAGTAAGGCAAAGTTACATGGCAAATAAACAGTAAAGTTTCTGTAATCCCCAGCCTTACTGAATATGATTACATGCATACAATGACAAAAATTTCACAGACCCACTCCCACTTGATACTAGAGTTCAAGATCAAAGGTAAGTTTAAGAAAACATATGACTGTAGCAGGCATTTCTGAGCAGGAAGAGAGACAAGCTCACAGAGACAGGTGAGGGCAGGGGGTTCCAAGTGCTCACACTAAGGCATTTGTTTAGCTTCCGGAAGAAGAGACACTGAAAATTTCTCAGCAAGAATAATATGTACAACAAGAAAAGCTGAGAAGACAAATTTGGCAGTGAAATTCTAAATAGATGCCACAAAACATCACAGTCTCTTATTTAATCCAAATAAATCAAATATTTCCACCATACCCCCAAGAAGATTTTTTAAAAAAATTAACTAGGGAATATTTGGGGAGAAAAATACAAAGAGCCCTCCCAAAATCCAGATAACCACATGAGAGCCACAGTCGACTTGCTGCTTTGGTTATAAACAAAAACATGCACACTGCCAGGTCTAGATACAGGACAAGTATTCATAGCTGAGCAAGATTTCAATGGTCAGTAACATTTCCTACCAGAGATACTTTGGTGATTAAGAAAATAAAGATTCTTATGATTACCAGAGGCTGGGGGAGGTAGCAGGGGAGATAATGGAGAGTTATTGAGCAAAGGGAACAAAGTTTCAGATAGACAGGAGGAATAGGTTTTGAGATCTATGCACAACAGTGTGACCACAGTCAATAATAATGTACTATATATTTCAAAATAACTAAGAGTAAATTTCAAATGTCTCACCATAAGACATGATAGATAAGTGACGTGATGGATATATTAATTAGCTTTCTTTAAACATGTCACATTATATACATATATCAAAACATCACCTTGTACCCCATAAATGTATATAATTATGATTTTTCAGTCAAAAATAATATTAACAATAAATTTTAAAACAAAAAAAATACAGAAAAAGAATAAAAGAAAGATTTTAATAAAAGAGTTACTCTTTCTGGCAGCATATTACACCTATTAGTAGAAATAAACTGAAGACAGTTCATAAAGCGAGGAAATGGGAAGACAATTTGAGCTGATAAATAGTTCCTGTTTTCACCTTCAATTTCCAAATAATCCTTGTTGCAATATTTCCGATAATTTCTCCAGTGAATCGTCTCCTGAAACGAACTTGATTTGAGAAAATGATATTAGGTATACAAGGCATGGTTCTATTTCTCTTTTTATCCTATAAACTTTCTTCCATGGGCAGGGCCTCCTGGGAGTCTTTAAGAAAACCAAAGAGAAGGCAGGGCAGGGATGGGTGGAGGGGGTGGGAATTAAAAGAGGAGAAAATAAGCAACTTTAGTGGATGTGATTAAAATGTCTTTGCAAAGACAGAAAAACGAGTTATAACTATTGTACATTATAACTACTGCTTTATTTTTCCTTCAATTTATTAAAATTTCTTTCAAGTGATTAGAATTTCTAACTACTGCACTTGCTATAAGATCCTAATCAAAACAACAGAGAGAAAAAGGATGTTTTTATTTCCCCTTTCATGGAATCCTCTAAGACTCCAGGTTTTACTCGGTGATCCAATTTGGTGCTAAGTCATGATAACACAGATACTCCTTGGTATCTCTTGTTTTGTTCTTATTTCACTTTTGCCTTGTTCCACAAACAGATGTTAGATGAAGGCCAATTCTAAAAGTGGCCATTTGGGAGAAAAGAATAAGAAACTGTAAAAATGTACAGTGTGCCTTTTTAAAGCATGAGACATAGAGTTCATTAAGAGGTCTCACTTAGACTTCATCTAGCTACATTAAGTATTAACGCCATTCTTCTGCATGTGAGGCTTAGAACTGAATCAAGGGACACTTCACATAAACTCAGTGGGGACACTGATCTGTGCTTGAGCTTCTCCCAACTGCTGAAAGGGATCATTCTCCTCAGAGTCAGTCCAGAGCCTCCTCCCAGGGAGTACTGATGTCATGTTTGCAGAGTTCTTTGAACCTACTTAGAAGAAAGGCATTCTTCTCAAACTGTGTAAGACACAGCGATCATTTTTTTTGTTTATTTCACGTTTAGAAATCTGCCTCTCTAGCCAGGCAAGGTCTATGGAGTCACTACAAAGGGAAGTAGAGATTTTCCATGACTTGCATAGATTTTTTGTTGAGTATCTGAGCAGTCTTTACGCCAGCCAATTCTCTCTCCATCTCCTCTCTGTTGTTTCTTAAGTCCCTGACAAAGGGAGGAAGGAAGAAATGTAAAGAGAGAAAACTAAACAATGATGCATCCTCCCTGGAATGAGTATTCCCTGGAAGGTATTCTCTCGGAATTCACCAAGGGAACCTGATTAAAAGATCTCTTCCCATATTCCAATTCAATTCCACAAATGTGGTAGGCCCTACAAGTATTTAAACCATAATTTTTGCCTTCAAAGTACTTCTTTTAGCAGGAAAGATGTAAGTTTTGATTGCAAAGAAGGATATTGGTGATATTGCGGTGTTATGGCTAAGAATGTAAAAGGCAATTATCAGAGTCAATAACAGTCTCAGGTATGTCTCATTCCCCAAGATCCCCCATCCTAATCCCAATATTCCCCCTTCCATCTCTATCGCCAGTGAGACCTCTGATCTGTTCTTCCAAATGGCCTCCCATTATCTTCTTCCCAAAGCAAATCCAAGTCAATTTTTGAACAAGGTCTCCTTTGGGTCATTAACCATCAATTGTCTTTCAGTTTGGGTCAATAACCATGAAACATCTTTCAACTCTACAGGGAAACCTCTAGAGAGGGTGAAGCTTCTTATTTCCCTCACATGCAAGGATTATCCATTCAGAAAAACAATGAGACCTGAAAATTACTGTCATAAACATACCTTCTAAGAGAGTTCAATTTCTCCTGGGGTGGGGGGAAATAGAATTCCAATCTACCAGGTCTTAAATCTGCTCCCACTATGGTTTAGCAAAACAACCACAGCCTGCATTTGTTATCCTATGAGATGAACAGCTGAAAATCACTATTCCTTTATGTTCAAAAACATATTTTCTCTCTCACACAACTCATTCAGGGCTCCTTTAAGATTTCGGCAGCGGAAGACCCAGCTCCTGCTAAAAGAGCTTCTCCAATTACAATGGAAGCTCCTTAACTCTTTGATCTGTCTATCCATTTATTCCAGACTTCTGACTCTAGGAATCATTAAGTGGTCTTTCCTCTTTTAGATGGCAAACTTTGTCATGCCTCATAATTGAGTGGGCACTCGATAAATGAATGCTATAGTGCTCTAAGAAATAATACACTTCCTATTGGCAGCAAATCCAAGAGTAACTTCCTTAGAAGAAAGGACTGTCAATTACCACTTAAACAAGCCTAAGTTTTGGCTCCCACAGAAAAGGCAAACAAAACAATAAGGACTCACTCCCCAAGAGCAGCCACATCACTATCTGGTTGCTGCCCTCCAGTCACTTGGCATGCCGCTGGTCCCACAGAAGGTGCTCAACAAGACCTTGTTGCTAGATTGATTTGTAAGGGCATGAGATTGGTCTGGCTGTGCCCAGCTTCTGACCTCCCATGGTCCTTGGCTCTCTTACAGCTGAAAAATCTAGCTGGATGTGAGATACTGGGCCAGGAGCAGGATGTACAAAGCGAGGACTGGGAGGCTGTTCTAGAACACAAGCAGAGGAATTGTATTTATTTCTTCTGCAACAGCCACCACAACGTCCCTGTCTCCTAAGGGTGAAGACTCATTCAAACCTTACTACAGGGCTTTCCTTCTACACTATCTGGGGGCCAGAGCCTCAGGCTTGACAACAGGTGATTCACAATCAGAATGCACATTAGACTCGCCAGAGAAGATTAAAAATGCTTACACCCAGGCCCCACTCCTGGACACTGTTATTCAATTAGCCTGGAGTCGAGCTGTTCTGGTGTTGATAATCTTAAAAGCTCTCCAGGAGATTTTAATATGTAGTTAGAGTCGAGAAACACAGCCTTACATCGTTTAAATCCTGGGCCCACACCTGAAATGTTTTTGCCTCTCTTTTAAATTGGAGCTACTGATCATCATCATCACAGCAATGATAAATGTCATTATTATCAACAATAACAGGGAACAATTACTGCGCATTTATTACATGCCAGGCACTGTTCTAAGTGCTCTATTTGTATGAATACATTGAATCCTCATAAGTGGGTGCTTTTGTTATCCTGATTTTTCAGGTGAAAAAGCTGAGGCAGAAAGAGAGGTTAAATAATTTGCCTAGGATTTTATAGCTAGTAAGTGCCAGAGCTAGGCTTTCAACCCAGGAAGGCTGGCTCCAGCACCCGCTCTCTTAACCATTAACTGCCTGAATGCATTTATTCATTGCACAAAGGCTTTCAGGTACCACATGGGTACCCTCTGGATCCCATGCAGAAACAATCACCTTCTCAGATAGTCATATTTCTAAATACCCATATCCACTCCCATCAGCTCTTGATCAACAACCTTCAATGGTTCAGGTGTGGTGGCTTATGCCTATAATCCCTACATTTGGGGAGGCCGAGGCAGGAGGATCACCTGAGGTCAGGAGTTCGCAGCCATCCTGGGCAACATAGCAAGACCTCATCTCTACAAAAAATAAGAAATATTATTAAAATAGCCAGGTGTGGTGGCATGCACCTATAATCCCGCTACTCGGGAAGCTGAGGGCTTGCGCCTAGGAATTTGAGATTACAATAAGCTATTATCAGGTCACTGCACTCCAGTGTGGGTGACAGAGCAAGACCCTGTGTCAAAAAAAAAAAAAAAAGAAAAAGAAACCAAAACTTCAATGGCTTGCTAAATGGTTTTGGGATAAAAATACAAATATACAAATACCTTCCTTAATAGAACTTGCCTACCTCTCTGGCTTCTCCTCCCACCATAAGCCATTCTGTCCTCCAACAATTCTGATTTACTTGCAGTTTTAAAATCTACCATATAACGCTAAAAGCAGGCTCAAAACCAGGCTTTCCCTCCACTCGCCAGATAGGGTTGTTATCAGCATTAGAACTCCCGATAAATGTGTTTCTAAAACAATGAGATGCTAGGACAAAACCCTCCAAGAGAGCAAGTCTGGAAGGAGGCATATTTATTCAGAAACGCAGCCCTTCAAGGAGTATGAGCAGCAGTATAATATAAATTTAAACTCACACATAATCAAGTAAGAAAACGTTGGATACGTCAACTATCCACTTCTACAAAATTCCTAAAAATTCAAAAATGGAATTACCATCGTGAAATGGTACACACTTAAAGAACTTGCTGCATGACTCATAACTTGCAGATTAAAATTCTTATGTCCTAATGAGTAATCTATGCTTAGCTAGCTCAGTAGGAGCCACAATTTCCTCATTTCTATAGAAATTCCATTGTAAGAGTGTTTTTAAATGCTATGGCACTGTATTCCAAAACCTCCTGTAAATTGCAATTATGACAAATGAGAACAATCAAATTTGCAGCCAGAATCATAAGAATTAATTATCAGTTTCCAGAAAGTAAGTGGCCCAGCACCTCATTCCCACATTAACAAAACAAAGGAAACAAAACCCAACACTTTGCAAAATGAAGGACACTAATGAGCTCACAATACAGCCCTATATTGTCCTATATTTACCTACTTCAACTTAAAATGTAAAGTACTTGTGATTTACTTTACATCTCCCAGGTCTGTAAATCTACCCATTGCCTCCTCTGACAGGGCATTCACATCTGTCATTGACTGAACAAAACCTAGTTTGTCGTTTCTTTGTCCTGAGATCGACAACTTTCTGTTAGGCCACCCAAGTCCTAAATAATGTCTCTGTACCTTGCCCCATATAAAAAGCTCATGCATTACAGAGTCATCTAACTTCTCGTAAGTCTAGCTCAGGATGGCTCCACTGTGGGCCCACTGACATTTTGGACTGAATAACTCGTTGTAGAGATTGTCCTGTGCACTGGAGGATGTTCAGCAGCATCCCTGGCCTCTACCCACTAAATGCCAGTAGTATAATACTTCTCCCCCAGGCATGGCAATTAAAAATGTCTCAAGGCATTGGCAAATGTTTACTGGGGGCTTGGAGGGTGTGGCAAAATTGCTCCCAGTTGAGAACCATGAGTCTGGTTTCATACTGAATCCATTTAGGAGTTTCTCTCCAGCCATAAGCCATTTTTACCACATTTAGCCATAGTTTTACTTTCTGAAATTATTCAAAGCAGTCTGCAAAATCATCTTTGGCCTTGGGATTTCCAAAAATTTGTTCTTACTAGATGGTAATCAGGATTCATTTATAATAAGTCTACACTCGGCATTTGATTTGAGGTTGAGGTGGGGGTGCGAAGTTGATTTGGCCAGGATGCACAAGAAAGCAGTTGTTCAAGACAGGCGTCACTAATGCCTGTATTCCTCTACTAAATACCCTTCAGGAGGACTTGGGCACGTGTTCTCCACTAGTGGCCACATGTGGAGTTTTTCCCATTGCTTTACAGTAAGCGCTTCTATCAGGTAGCAAGTAAAAGAAAGCTCAATCTAAACTGACTTAAGCAACAAAGGGAATTTATTGGCTCAGATAAGTGAGAAGTCCCATAGAATAGCAACTTTCAGGACAAGCTGACCTGGGGTCGGGCTCACCAGTTTGGGTGCTGTTTCTGATTCCTTCAGTTTCCTCTTCCCCATGAGTTGGTTTCTTCTTCACATTGGCTTCCTTCATGGAGGTAAAATGGCAAGAGCAGTCTGGCCTTATGTCCACACATCACATTACTTACAAGACAGGACCTTTCTGACCAAGCGCAAGCCCCGAGCAAAAGTCCTGCGCCTCACTACAACTAGACTGGCTTGAAACACGTGTCCAGCACTGAAGCATCCAGTTAGAGCGGCCAGAAGAAGGTCATACATTGACAGGTGGAGGCCCCTCAACCAATCACAGTGGTTGAGGAGAAGAGTTATGCCAATGGCTTTAGAACAGTGGTTCTCAAAGTGTGCCCTGACCAGTGGCATCAACATCACCTGGAACTTGTTAAAAATGCAAATTCTTGGGCCTTACCCCAGACCTACTGAATCAGAAACTCTCAGGGCAGGGCCCAGCAATTTGTGCTTTAACAAGCCTTCCAGGTGATTCTGATAGAAGCTAAAATTTAAGTCCAACTGATTTAGACCATCAGGTCTTACCCATGGAGCCTAGAAGGGAGTGAATCCTATTCACGCCTCCGAGCTGTTACACAATTAGAAAATGATGGAATGGAGGCCCGGGAAGTTACCATCAAAATGCTCCAGAGGGGGACAGCTCATTTCACGTCTTACTTTCTATGCTGAGGCTGTAGGGTAGAACACACAATGATCAGTGCAAGTGGCAAGTGGTTTGCAGATTACTTCTAATGCCCATTTTTATTAGTCTAAATAATAAATTTTCTTCCATTTGAAGAAAAGAAAATGGCAAGCATCAACCTTAGCATTTCCTATGGGCCCTAACGCACTCCCTTAGGAGAAATTGGACAAATACATTCACATACGTTTGACAGAAGTAAAAGTGCTTTGCAATTAACACCTCATTGAAGAAGGCATTCTCCAAAAGTTTCATAATCATAACCAATCCTGAGAATCAACTGAAATAGTGTTACATGCACAGATTCCTGGGCTCTACTCTAGACATACTACACCAGGATCTCCAAGGGAGGGTCCTGGGAATCTGTATGTCTAGCAGACATCACCAGTGACTCATATAGATTATGCATGTTTGGAAAACACTGTTCAAAGAGGTAAAGCTAAAGGCCTGAGGAGAGAATCTCATGAAAGAATTATATGAACATTTCTGACTATGCCAATAGTAGCTTCTTCCTCTCTTTTCTTTAATGTACTCCCTCACTACCAGGGCCTCTAATGTTTTCTTTCTCTGGTCTTAGTCTTCCTCACCCCCTCAAGTAAGTCACCTTTCATACCATTGTCAGAATGCTCTTTCTAAAAGAAACTGAATGTCAGGTCTCGGATCAAAATCTGTACAAGTGCTTACCATGGTTCACAGGACAAAATCCAAAGCAGTGTTAGCATGACAGCCAAGGTTCCACTTAACCGAGTCCTTGCCTGTCTTTTTTTTTTAGGATGATTTTTTCCTCACTTCATTCAAATTTTATTTGATTTTTTTAAAACACCCACAAAGTGCGTAGCATTGTGCTGGCCACTGGAGATACAGCGATCAATGCAAATGTACCACAGTTTATTTAATGGTCTTCTATTGTTCGACATTCACATTTTCCTAAATATTTTGTTCTAATTAACATGTACGTAGTTAGGTCTTTGCAAGCATCCAAGATTATTTCCTGAGGAAGTGAAACTATGAGTGAAAGAGTAAGTAGAAGTGAAACTATGAGTGAAACTATGTGTGAAAGAGTAAGTAAAATTCTAAAAGGCTTTGACATATTTTAGCAAATTGACCTCCAGACAGTTACAAAATAATCTTGCAATTGTTTGGTTATTTGAAAACTTGATAACTTTTTTTTTGTCAGGAAAATTGTTGATAAAAATGTTGAGCAAGAGAGGGTCAGTGAAATGATTTTGGAGTAAGCTAGTAGATCATTCTTCCCCAAATTATATTAGTTCATCAATCTACACGTTGTGGGGGCACTTGCCATTCTTCTTCAACCTTACTTCCCACCATTAGTTCACCTGAATCCCACCCTTGAACCATCCTGAAACCCTTGCGATGCCTTGAACACATGCTGCTCTTTTGCCTCTGTTCCCTCTGTTCCACCATGGTCCTCCTTCCCTCTTCACCCAGTGTATCAGTCAGGTTAACACCAGGTTATGCTGAAGTAACAACATCTCAGTAGATGAAGACAACAAAGATTTATTTCTCATTCGCTTAAGTCAGGGGTTGGCAAGTTTTTTCTTCAAAGAGCCAGATGGTAAATATTTTAGTCTTTGTGAGCAACATATAGCCTCTGTTGCATGATTCCTTCTTTGTATTTTATATGTAACCCTTTAGAAATAGGAAAATCATTCTTATTTGTAGGCCGTACAAACAGAGGCCACTGGCTAGATTTGGCCTGTGGGCCCTAGATTGTTATCTCTGCTCTATGGGACTGTTGCCAGAGACATGTAGGCAGCAGGGAACTACTCAGACGAATAGCTCTGAATGAATCTAGTCGTTCAGAAACCTGGGCTGATGAAGCGGCCACCTCTTGAACATCTGTCACTGTGCAGACAAAAAGAGAGGGTCTCACACTCACAAATACTCCAGTCTGGAAGTGGCACCCTGTAACTTAGGCTCACAAATAATTAGCCAAAGTTAGTCTTTCAACCCCACCCAACTATAAGGGGGCCAGGAAGTGCAATCCTACCATATGCCCAGAAGAAGGAAGAATTTGAATTAGTTGATAAAAGTGATGAGTGTACTCAGCTCAGAGACAAACCCTCTGGCAAACCATTGCCTATTCCCTCATAGCCAGATTAGCTGCTCCTTCTCTGTAATCTTATAGCATCTTGGGCAACTTTTGATCAATGCTGTATATGGGGCACTGTAATTGCCCACCTATCTGTCTCCCCCACCAGAGGCTGGGCTTCCTCGGATAAGTGTCTCTACGTGCCTACTGCCTTGCACAATGCCTGCTACCCAGAGATGCTCAACAAGTATTGCTTCAACATATAAATGAATGTGGTGGACTGTGGGAGTGAATGGGACTGCATGTGCATTTACCTGAAGGCATCTGGGATCCATAGTATCAACCTCTCTGAGCCCAGTTAATTCAGCCACATCAATATCCACTTATGATCAATGAATCTTTTTAGCTATTGGTTACTTTCTATCTTAATCAAATATATTCTTCCTTATGATCTGTTTCTTCTAATAATCAACACTTTGCAGAGAGCTTGTCCTTGAGGCCACAGAGCAATCTGACATTATGTAGGTTGGTTTTGTGTTTATTGTACAGGTCAGAAGGCCGGCACAGAGAGGCACAGTGATTTTTCCCAAGTTAACAGCCAATCAGAGATGGAACCAAAAGTTATGCTTCCTTTTGATTCAGCAAAAAAAAACTACAGGATTGAACACCGAGCTGCAGCTAAGTTCACTAACAGTTTATATATATCCTTTGGAGGAGAAATAGAAATCATAACACATGTTTGCCAAAGATAAGTCTTATTATACCATATCAATGTTTAGCTTGTAGTGTACATTTATCTCTGAGTAAAATATTAAAATCCAGCCACACAGCTGTTTATTATGCTGTACCTTTTCATACTGATTCCATCCATTCCCTTTCCTCATCTGTAAAGTGACACAGCTCATCAGACGGCCTTTCAGAAACCCAAGAACACTGATGACATCGTGCATCTAAGGTTTTACCATCACATCTCAATGCCTGTTAGATGACTAACACCAACATGCATCTTCCCTACTAAGTGTCATAAAATAAATTTCAGTTGTTTCACTGTATGTGTGTGGCTGCTGCAGTTTATATCACCCACATAACCACAGGGTAGGCAAAATAGCATTCAGAAGCCCCTTCCATGCTTGAGAGTTAAGCCCCTTCATGTTTAGCAGTCACAATCCGGATATCGTCTGGCCCCACCACAATGTATCCTGACTCAGAATTTTCTCTCCTCTCTCCTGGCTATAGTAAGTTCCTAATAAACATCCCATCTGATGGCTAGCCTTGACAAATGCCCAGCAGGATGTGGCTCAGCAGTGCCCACCACTCCTCAGATCACCAATAGTCAGAGCATGATATTGTTGAAATATGGCAAGTTTGAGTCATTCAAGAGAAAAACAACTTATATATATATAATCTCCTTTATTTAAGAAGGTGAAATAGCTGAGTGTACCCTCCCACTCTGGTTAGATGCTTAACAGACCACAGCAGACAATGCACTTCCACCAGGGCTAAGTGTGCAAGAAAACTGAAGTACATACAAAGCAAATTACAGGCTCAGGAACTGTCAGGCACAAAACAAGATCAATCCTTTCTAGGAGTCTTGCCTTTGCTTCCTTTTTTCTTTAAGTCTTGTAATTGAACGTTACCAAGTATATCAAGAAGAATAAACTTACCGGGTTCCCCTCTCCCAAACAAGAAAAGGTTAAGCTTTTAATTACAGGCCCTCAAACTATCATTTTGTGCAATTAGCAATTAACTATAATCGTTGATGAGAGAATGCAAAGCTGCGCTAGCAATTTCCCTCCTCCTCATCCCAGACTGAGTTATTTTAGTCTTGTTCTATTACAGAGGACAAGCCACAACCACGGGTTCTCTCTCTCTCTCTCTCTCTCTCACACAGACACACACACACACATACACATACACTCTCCCTCTCACTTAAAGACACATTTAATTTTTAGCAAAATGGCATCTCAGCGTGCGATTGAGACAGGCATCCCTAACCCCACATCAGAGCAGCCCAAACGTTTAGACCCCCTCCTCTTCATCACTTTCTGGGTGGAGCAAGGAGGCCCGAGGAAGATGCTACCTACCAGCCCCTCTTAGGGGCGCAGGAGAGGGTGGTAGAGAGATGCTTGTTGCCTGGAAGCTGAAGTGCCCCCCAGCTGCAAGCCCCGTTAGTGGGGAGGCGGTGGCAATAGCCGCGATAGTTGCATCAGCGCTATCTGCTGCTGCTGCATTTACTGTTGGCGGCTGCCGGGAGGGTACAGTAATGACTGTAGGGAGCGCACAGCTGCTGCGGCGGCAGGTTCCCTGGATCAGGAAATTAGGACAAGCACCGGGGATTGGAGGCGAGGGCGGTGCGTGAGCCAACCAGCGGCCGCCCCGGGCCCCCGTGCGCCTCGGGCGGACGCGCGGAGCAGCCGGGCCCCTGGAGCAGTCCGGGTGGCGGCGGCGGCCACGGCCACTCACGCTCGCTCACACTCGCACACCCCTGGCGTAGGCACCAGGCTGCCCGGCGCGAGAAAGAAGAGCGCGTAGAAGGGAAGGAGGGCTGGAGCTGCCGCGCTCCCCCCACCCCCCCAGCTGACCACTCCCCCTCCTTCCCCCTCCCGGCTGCTCACCCCGCGCTCCAGCCGCCGCCAGTGTGGGTGCTCCGCAGCCCGCTCCTCTCTCTTCTGTCTTCTCCTCTGCTCGCGGCTCCCCACCCCCTCTCCCTCCCCTCCTCTCTCCTCTCCTCTGCAGCGCCTGCATTATTTTCTGCCCGCGGGCTCGGCTTGCACTGCTGCTGCAGCCCGGGGAGGCGGGTGGTGGGTTGGCTGGTGGGGAGGAGATTGAGCAAGTTGTAGGGGAGGGGGTGCTCTCTTCTTCCCCGCTCCCTTCCCCCCCAACTCCTTCCCCCTCCTTCTCCCCCTTCCCCCTCCGCTTGATTTCCACTGAGTTTTACTTCCCTCTGTGCATGTGTGTGATCATCAGTTAGTTCCAATTTAATAGCGAGTTGAGTACAGGTGGTGCTTGTCTTTCCATTCTTGGGATACCTCACTTAGTAGAATGTGTTCCAGCTCTATCCAGGAGTATACAAGA
>NW_012149764.1:983669-1025760 GCF_000956105.1 Propithecus coquereli
CCTCCCCGCCCCCACCTCCTTCCTCCTTTCCGAAGGGCTGGTAACTTGTTGTGCGGAGCGAACGGCGGCGGCACCATCCAGGCGGGCACCATGGGCACGTCCGCGCGCTGGGCACTCTGGCTGCTGCTCGCGCTGTGCTGGGCGCCCCGGGAGAGCGGCGCCACCGGAACCGGTGAGTGAGGACGCGCCCCTCCGCGGGGCACCCGGGCCCAGCCAGGGCTACCGGGGACCTGAGGCGTGGGTCTCCTTTTGCCCACCCCCCTCCTAGAAGGCGCCTCTCCGCTCTCCTCGCCGCCTTTCCCTCCCCACCCTGGTGGCGCCTCTGAGCTGTCAGCGCCGAGGCTAAAGGGAGCCGGGCTTGGGGGACAGTGAGGTTCGGGTGTCCTAAAGCCTCCCCTGAACTAGTCTTCATTCCCTTACACCCCTTCCCCCAAAGCCACTGCTTTGCCTCCTTTTTTCTCCCCCTTGACAGTGACTGGGGAATGTGAGCTTCTGAGCCATTGAACAATGGTTCTGCCGCCTCTGCCAGGCGGAGTGTTAGGAAGCAGGCAGAGGGCCGAGACGTGCGCGGCAGCCCGGGGCGCGCCCCTCGGATCTCAGGGAGGGTGGCAGCGGACGGTGGGCGAAGGTGGGCGCCTCGGGGACGCGGGGCGCCAGGCGCGGGCCGGGGCAGGGAGTCCTCCCGCGGCTGTGAGCGGGCGCACGTTCGGTGGGCGGCAGCCGGGAGGCTCCGCGGAGCCTGGAGAAGTGCGCAGCCTGCGCACCAGACTGCGACTCCCCCGGGCGCCGGACTGTCTCTCCGGCGTGCAGGTTAGAGGAGGAGTGTGGCTTTAAACAGGACTCCCCTCCGAGTGCGTCTCCACCCCCCCCCTTCCACCCCTCCGGCCGCATTCGGAAACCGCTCCGGTCTCCCGTGCAGCTGAACGGGGAGGGGAGTGGAACGCAGACTTAACCAGGTTAGTTTGCCGATCCTTGTTCCCGTGACGTTTCCTCGAGAGGAATTGAGTCCTAATCTAGTCAGTGTAATTAGCCTTCGTTCTAAACAATAGATCAAAGGAGCAGCGCGAGAGCTGGTGTGCGGCGGTGTCTGGTCGGGGAGGGCGGTGGTGACTGCTTGTCGAGTCCCCAGAGTCTGCCGCGCTGGGCCTGGGAGCCCTGACCCGTCTTCAGCCACTCTGCCACTCAGAGCCTCAGAACTTTCCCGGGCAGGCGACAGGAAGCCCTCCTAAAGAGGGTTCCCTCCGAATGCTGGCGGGTCCCAAGAGTGATCTCAAGACGTGACACCAGGGGGCTGGCTTGCCAGCTCTAGGGACCTGGGACAGAAAGCTGCCCCCGCTCTAAATACTCCAGAGTCCCTCGCTCCTGTCGCCCGGTGGCTTAGGAGGCCCGCCTGTCTCCAGTCACGTGTCTCCTGAAGTGAGAGCAAACTTTAAAGTATGTGGTCAAGAAGCCTCTCGGGCAATAGTTGGGGTTTTTAAGTCTCCGAATGCTCCCTGCCCTTTAGTTCCGACTGTCCGGAGCGTGTGAAGCTGGGACTGGCTTTTCTGTCCTCTGCTATTGGCTGGCGGTGCGATCACGTTTAGCCTGGTCACGTGGCTCCGCGGGCTCGTAATTTAGCAGCCCGTGAAGTGTTATCTTTAAGGGAAAGTAAAAGACGCGACAGGTTCCAGCGGGCTGTTTTCTCAAATGCCTTCTCCTGCCTGGACTCTTTGAAAAAGACGAGCGTGTAGTGAAGACGGGATCCGATGTAGAACAAGCCTAAGAGCCTAGAAAAGCCCTGCTCACCAGAGTTTTCAGACGCTAACATTAATCATTAATGGACGAGTAATACTAACTTATTAAGCGATTTCTCCAAACAGTGCCATGATTCGCATTATGCTTTTTGTAACATTTCAAAACAGACGCGTATCATAAACTACTGATGATTATCTAGCGAGGTGGGAGAAAAGTTTCATTTTTGCTGCATGTCTTTTCGTAGTCTTGGAATTTAAGATATAATAACGTTCCATTAGAGGTTAACTTTACCCTGTAGAATGCTAGGAATGCACCTAAACTGTTGAAAGGAGTTAGCCAAAGCCCTCTGTTCACCTTGTATTAGGCAGGTGAGGATCTTCTTTGTTTGCTCCCCTTTGTCACATGTGAAATACGTGACATTCCCTGAACAGTGGAAAACAGAAGCCCGTGCAAATTCTTCAAAGGAAAGGAGGCAGTTCTTTAGGAACTGAAGGAAATTTGGAGTTGGCTGAGGCAGATATTAACTCTAAGCCAACCCAGACTGGCTTCTGTCTTAAGTTCAAAGTCCTAGGGCATGTGGACTGACTTTCTGGCCCCCGACTTCTACCCTTACCCTTTCTCTCCACCATCACATGGTGCTGGTCCAAAACTGTAGGATAGAGCAGGTGTGCACCAAGACTCTGACAAGGAACTTAAGGCAGGCTAACAAAAGAAGTTAGTACACCTGATTGTAAAAGACCTGGAGGTTCTTGGACATTTTCCTCCAGCCTAGAGAGTCAAGATTAGGATCTGGGCTACCGTATATTCTTTAATGCCAGAGTCTAGAAGAACGAAGGTTTTGTGAGAGCTGATCAGATATAGCTAGCAACTAGCGAAAGAGTAGAAAGAAACTTCTCCCATTGTGGGGAGTGGGTTGGTGTTACTGGTAGTACCAATAGACCTGGAGGTAGGAAACTGGAGGGCAAGGGGAAAATAAACCTGACTTACCCAGATAGCACCAAAGGAAGGCATGATGATGATGGTAATCTTTATCAAAAACTGAGCATGTGAACAAGGACTCTTTAAAGGAGGGTCACCAGACAAGCCCTCACTGGCAGTGGCAGCTTCTTGAAGTGTGGAGCGTCTTTATTCCCTAAATCACCCTCTTGCCTATTTCATGTGGCATTTTGATTTTTTGCTTTTATTACCTGCATCCCCAGGTACCTAAAGCATGTGTGAATGTCAAGTTCAATAGAGCTGAAACATGTTAAAACTTCAGTACAAACTGCATATTCAAATGCTAAACATTGCTAACAAAGGTGACAGCCTCCATGCTCAAAAGAAGTGAAGACCTGATCCAGGTGTTTCTACTTTTTGTGAAATTGAGTAATCACAAGCTTGTCTTCACTTGAGTAGTTTTATTATGATTCTGGAAGAGGTGAAAAGTAGTTACAGGCCCCTTCTGTTCCGGGAGGGATATCAAACTAAGACTTAGCAGGAACTCCTAGAATAAAACATGGCCATAAGGTCAAGGGAACAGATAGTACCCAGCCATATGGCTTCAGGTTTTGATCCAAAATCCAGAAGACTTGGCACACAGCCTAAGAATACAGATAATTCATGTTAATTATCTAGACCATTTTCTATTTCTCACAGAATGTAAAGTTTTTCTTTTCAGTAGAGGGCATAGTGATTAAATCGAGCCAGTCGCCTACATGACTTCAAGTCATGATTACATTCACTTTGGATACTGACCTTCCTTTGGAAAGCCACCTTCACATACTAGCCTATAAAAAGTTCAGTGCATTGAAAAGCTATGATAAGGTCTGTAATGATGCTCATCATAAATGTGCCTGACTTAGGAGAGCTTCTCATGGTGGGCTAATACAGCTGCCCTCTACATGATTAGTTGATAAATTCAAAATTGCTTAGTTTTTTCCCTTATAGATTAATCTCAAGAGAATAGTTAGTCCACAGCATGACAGACTGCTTTCAAGGCAAACAGTCCATAAATACCTTCTGCTGAGGTTGTGGGTAAGATGTACTTGCTGAGCGAAGTAAGTGGTCCAGGGATAATTTTCCCCCTAGCTGAGGAGTTTTTGGCTAGGAAATATGAGGACTGATAACTTTTCAGAGGACAAGGGGCAGAATATGACAAGGTTGAAGAGCATCTGACTTTGCAAGTGAAAATCAACTCAGTTTTACTCTGTGCATTTTTCCAACCTGGCATCTCTTTGCTAAGTTCTTCTGTTGCCTTGCAACATAAACTCTAAACACTGTTAATACCACTTACGCTAACTGTACTGCAGGAACCAAATGAGATGGCAGGTGATACAGGTTGAATATTCCTTATCCAAAATGCTTGGGACCAGATGTGTCTTGTAGATTTTGGATTTTTTTTTCAGGTTTGGAATGCTTGCATATACATGATGCAATATCTTGGGGATGGGATCCAAGTCTAAACATGATTTTTATTTATGTTTCACATATACTTTATAAACATAGCATGAAGGTAATTTTATACAATATTTGTAATAATTTTATGCATGAAACAGTTTTGACTATGTTTTGACTGCATTTTGATTGTGACCCACCACATGAGGTCAGATGTGGAATGTTATATTTGTGTCATCATGTCAGCACTCAAAAAATTTTGAATTTTGGAAAATTTCAGATTTTGGATTTTTTGCATTAGTGATGCTCAACCCATACCTTAAATTTAGCACTTTTCCCTTTGCATGAAGCTCCTACGAAAACTTGAGCCTGCTAGTTATTTTTGAGGCCATAAATTAAGAAAAACAATGGCTGCTAGGTGCTGTGAGAGTAACTATAGAAATTCTGCTAGAAATGTATTAATGTTTACTTAGAAATATTTTGCCTGCTTTGTATCTTAGAGATGCTCTACAAGTGGTGGAAGGAGTACGCATGGCCTTGTATTTAAGAGATAACGTTGGAGGGGAGAAATTATAAATCAGGGCTTCTGGGTTGTGACTGAGTTTGCCACCTCAGGGTATCTGGGTGGGCACTGCTGGCTAGCAGCCAGGCAAGGGAGATGATAAAGTCTTGGTGATAGACAACATTTGCAAGTTATTTCACTTGTTATAACTCAATATTGCCCTCAAATACTATGAGTAAACAGGGTTCTTATTTTATTGACTGCCTCTTATCTTTCATTTTCTTAAGAAAGCCTTCCCAAGATCTGAGTTATTAATGGATCTAAAGGTTAACTATGTAGGTTGTAGATCGCTGCCGATCATCTTTGTATGTCTGCTTGAAACCACTTGAAGTACCTCTATTGAGCACCTACCATATGGCACCAGGCATGGGGGACACAGTGACCACAGCATTGGTCCCTCCCTTCATGACACTTCATCTAGTGGGGCAGCCAAACTGGGAAATCAATAATCTAAAGACAGCCTGGAATAGAAGCTCTGAATAGGAGTAAGCAGATCTAGTGTTTAAGACTTAATCATAAAAGAGGCAGATAGCAACTGAAGATTGCTGGAGTTCTCACGTGCCACCAGGGTTATAGCTTATGAAGTTTTCCTAAAATCACCAAGAATTTAGACTTTAATATGATAAAGCCAGAAACTATTTCATCTCTGCAGGTGATCTTACAAAAGTGATGTGATTCAAGCAACCATGGATTGCTGCCAACATTACCAAAGAGCATTAAAACATGTCGGAAGTAAAATCTGGGTCTGATATATCAAACTCTTAACCTTACCAGTTAGCCGCTGCTATCAGAACCGCTCTACTGACATGGCAATGAGGCCAGCATACCCATACTGACACACTCATTCTGACGGACAAGTGTGGAAAGATGCACTGTTTTTAAATGAAAAAGTGCTATAAGTATGAGGTGAACATACCCCCATAGGCATAGGGAACAAGAGCCTTCTACAGTCTTTCAAAGCATTCTAACTAGTAAAACAACTGGTCACACTTAGTTTCAGTTTCAGAAAAGCTGGGAAGAATGTTTTGACAAAAGTCTCTAGTTCAGACCAGCTTTATTAGCGAACCAATAAATCAACTCATACATCCAAGACTCCTAACTAGTGCTTAGAGAATCTTTGGATGTCAGGCACCAGGTCCTAAATTACAAAGATAAATTGCAGGCCCTGCCTTAGGGGATCTCTGTGTCTAAAGGTGGAAACCGGTAGCTAAATGCATCACAGTGCATAATGGCTGTGTGACAGGGACTATGAGAAAGTAGCCAGATCATACCTACCTCTGCCAAAAAGGGCATCGAGGGCCTCCTGTTGGGTAAGTGAACAGGGGTAACATGAGCAAACCAGGACAAAGCAACCACACGGGAGGGCAAAGGCAATGGGGAGATGAGGGCATCCCCTTGAAGCTGTTAGCTCAACCAGTATAACCTGAGCAGATGGTGGTGGGGGCAGACAGGGAAAAGTCTAAGGCAAATCGGTAGGGAATTTACACTCAATCCTAGAGACAGTGGGAAACCAGGAAATGATTCCATCCTTGGCAATTCTGGCCATTCTAGGTTGCTTCAATGAATCACCATTTTGATTTGGGTGGAGAATATGGCAGCCTGTAGACAAATAAGAGACTTAGATTAATTTTTGGACTACTGATTTAGAGGAAGTGATGGACCAAAGAGAGTACACGGGGTGGGGAAGACAGATTTAAGAAGAACCTCTTTATCATACATGCCTACTAAGGCATCCAAATAAATTTTACCTACATAGTGGGCTCAAGGGCTTTGCTCAGGTTGTCGCCATCATGTCTGTTGTAAGAGATTGGCATTTATCTCCTGTGCCCATCCAGGGATAGACATGAGGGCACTTGGGGGTTAATATAGTATATTTTAAAACCTTGAAAATGAAATAGCCATTTCCATTATGGGTAGAATCATAGCTTCTTAACCTTAGTGCAGTGGTTCTCAAAGTATGGTCTGAAACTAGCAGTGTCAAGATTAATTCTTTAGAAATGCAAACTTAGGCCCCACCCTAAACTTACTGAATCAGAATCTCTGGGCTCACCCCAGCATTCTGTTTTAACAAGCCTTTCAGGGGATTCTGATGTGTACCTAGAACTTGAGGACAACTGACTTAGTTTACCACCCACAGAAGCTAACTTCCAAGTATATTAGGTGGAGGGCCTTTGCTCTGACTTGACCAGTGTGCCCTAGACAAGAAAACCAAGAGCCATAGTCTTTCTAGAAGAAGACTCACTGAGGAAATTGTAGCAGCATTTTTTTTTTTTAATTAGAATGACGAAGGGAAGCAGGGACTCTATCTCAGCAATAAAGCTATATTATGAGCGTTTATCTTGACAAATGAAAACACCTACTTAATTGGATTAATTGAAGCTGGCTCTTTACCTAAATTCCAAGTCAACAGAATATTCTAGAAACACACAGTCCTGAATTGGGCCCTCTAGTTTATTTGAATGCTCAGTAGCACAGTATCTGGAGCCAGAGTGCCTGGGTTCAAATCCTAGGTCTGCCCAGGGTGATCTTGGGCAAGTTAGTGTACTTCCCTTCTCTGAACAGGTTTCCTGATCTATAAAAGGGGGATAATAGTGTCAACCGTGTAAGATTGAGAATTTTAAAAGTTAAGAGACATGGAGTCTTACGGCAGTGCTGGGCTGTCAACAAAAAACATCTACTTATTTATCCATGATTCTTAAGATCATCTCAATCCAATATAAAGGAAAAAACTGACAATTGTCAACTGTCAAATTTACTTATTTCAGTAATCAGAAGAATCAACCTACATATTTAACAGCATTTAGTGGCCCCCAAACTGGTTCTTACAGCACTTCAGAGGCTGACTTTAAGGCCAGAACACAACCTTTATGCTTGACAGCTCAGAACCTCTCCCTTGGCACCTCTATTGTGGTACTTTGCCTCTTATGAACCTCCTTCCCCCTAGGAAAACTTCTTTGCTGACTCAGAAATCTGCTTGTCCTAAAAGGAGTTTTAGCCTATGAATAGAAAGATTGACATTAAAGTGGCAGGCAGTAAAAGTCAACTAGACTAAAAATAAATGCCCTTGGTGGCCCCAGAGGTGCCAAAACAAACAGATGGAAGAAATTCCAGCAGATGATAACACCTATATGCTCAAGCAATGAGGAAGGGCACGAGAGATGTAAGTGCTTGGTCCTGGTGGCCCCATCAATGTGGCAGCATGAGCCCCTCTGTGCAGGTTGAAGTACACTCTGAGCCTGATACTCAGAGACACGGTCTCTATGTTCTGGGCATGCATGTTGGAGCACTCCTGCCACAGTGCTGCTCAGAGCCCAGCAGGGAAATTCGTAGCCCATCTTGAAGGCTCGGTATGTACTGTAAGGTCTGTGCAGTTTTTTTACTGAAGCTTACATATTGTTCTCCCATATTAACCCTTGCAGGGACAATTAGACAACAGCAGGCTGACTTCCATATGCATTAAAAACCCTGAGTTTCTTGGAGCCAGTGAACTGCCAACATGTCTGGGTAGCAACGTTAACAATTTAGGTAAGCAAGGCTCCTGGGACATGGGCGCCTTGACGTAAGTTTGCGTAGTCTGATTCCATCTCTATAAGTGACAGTAAAAGTGAGTAATTCTTCAACACTTTGCGAATTCATTCATTACAAATTTAAATAGCCACATAAGTGAGTAGGCACAAGTGGCTTCCAACCCCTTGACCCAAAGAAACAGAAGTATTCATTCTAAATACCACAGCTAGAAGGAGAGCTAGACAGTTTAATTTCTTAAAGCAATAGAACCCTTTTCTAATTCTTACATAGAAATCTAATATTCGAAAGAAAGCCTTCTTGGTTGAGACAGGTAGAACACACAGGGCCCCTGCTGTTGTGGCCTTTCCCCCCACTTCACCCACCTCTTTGGCTTTAAGCCATTCGTGTGAAACCCCATGGCTTTGAGGAACCTGTTAAAAATTGCATTTTACCCCAATTTCTCACCTTTGAGCAGGCAGACCCTGGGATAAGTACCCAGCGCTTCTACTTCCAAGGTTATTTTTTGAGGTGTTATCGGCTTTAGCTTAATCTAGGTATTAAAAGAACCTCAGGTGTAGATGATTTCAAGCTCAACTTGTTCGCTTTATGAAAGCATAATACCGAACCCGAGACTTAACTTTCATGGATGGAAATAGACTACAGGTCCACAATCCTGTAATCCCCAAAGCTTCAGGAACCAAAAGCTCCTTAACTCATCTGGTGCTCTCCATTCTGGAGCTGTGTGCAGCCGCAGTCCCGGTTGGGCACTAGAGGTGGAAAGGCAGAACCTTTTTAAAACTTGAACAGAAAACTTAAAGTGTTGTGGTCAGATGACTGGCGTCGCAGCATTCGATTTAGTGTCTGAGGTCTCCCACTCTGCAAGAAGCAGAGAACTAACAAAAGTAGGGAGCGTTTTCTGCCCAGCAGCAATCTCTCAAAACAAAGTGCTTAGGAAACTAGGAAACGAAGAGGCATGGCCATAAAGCTTAAGGTCTTTATTTGCCTCTCTTTAAAGGGTCCTTTATAAAGCCAGCTTCCCTTCCCACCCCCACCCTGATCTCCATCTTGCTCTTTTCAGCAAGCGGGGATGTTTTCGTGGCACATTGCACTCCTAACGCCAGTAGCTCCTCTGATGGAGCGTCTGCCTGTGGTGGCAAATCACAGCTTTATGACAATCAGGCAGAAGCTTGGGTGAGGTGGAAATATCGGGGATGAGAAAAGGTAGAAATGAAACTCCTTTTTGTCTTAGGATATTTTCTCAGTAGAGAATGCTATGTCTGTCCTGAGCCTAGTCAATATAGACTCTTGAGGCAGAGTTGCCAGGATTTTAATACAGTTTATTACTGTTGATAGCTTGTATGCTACAGCTAAATCCGGAGACCCTCTTCAAGGTGATAATGGACTAAATATCAGCTTTAGGAAGCTGTATGCCTGTATTTAATCCCAGGCCAGTTTGGGTGTTTATAACATCTGCAGCTTCAAAACTCGTTTTGAAGGAGGTCTTCTTTCGGGTACCTAAGCCTGAAGTGAAAAACCATCATTTGACATCTATGTTTAGGTCCCCATCCAAGTCTGATTACAAGTTTCTTGTTTTGACTATGTTAGATATCAATGTTTTTGCCTCATTTTGACTTAACCTTTGGTAACTAAAACCTTTAAAAAATTCAGAGCCTTTCAGCCTTCACTGTATCCTAACTGCAACCAATTTTTCCCCCAAGTATATTTATACCTATGTTCTCTGACTGACCGCAAATTGTTCCTTTTCTTCTTTTTCTAGTAAAGTACTCAAAGAAGATTCTTACCACTCTCACCAGCCTCAAAAGTAGTAAGGTTATAGAACTACAGCAAATGGCCCCAGAACATGTCCCCCCAGCATTGAGAATATGGGGACTATATTGAGAACCCAGTGGCAATGGGGCAGGGGAAGGAAGCAGCTAGGTACCTCATACTGGGTTTAGCAGCATAAAAATGAACAGGTGATGCTTCCTGACGACAATCTCCTCTTCCCTCTTGTTCCCCTTCTAAATCCCTAGTATCTTACAACCAATAAAATACTGGTAAGTGGAATGAGTAAGTATTATGAAATATAGATAAGAAGTGTCATTCAGCCATACTGCTTTGTAGATGGGTCCCCGTTTAACCTGACTCTTAAGAACAGAGTGGTCTTAATAGATACAGTTTTTAAAGCAATATATTTAATATGTAAGAATGTAACCAACCACACCCATAGGTAATCTTGACTTGGGCCAAATTTTGATCTCCCAGCGAATTAGTCACAAAGCACAGAATGCTCCCAGACAGCAGGGAGTAGCTGAGACTAAGGAGACCAACTAGAGTATTGTGTGCATAACACAAGCGTTCCAGTCTGTGCTTGTCGCTGTAGTATCAGTTCTTATGCCAGCATGCCACAGCTGCAAATGCTGAAAGGTGGCAGGAAATCGGAAGGCTTTCTGCTTGGAAACCTCCCCTAAGTAATCTTCATGAACTATATGATTCCACTGGTTTTCTCAAATATTTGCAGCATATTTGCTTTAAGTGACCAGATCTGTACCTTTTTTTAGAGATCACATCCTCCAAAAGGACAGAACTGCTAATGATAGGAATCATCTGAATATTAGTTGTCCCGTGCCAGGCAAAAAACCAAGTGCCCTACTTACAAGTCTCAGTTCATACCATTATGTGAATTAAGTATCCGTACATTCAACATAGGAAAAATGAGCTTCAGAGAAATAGAATGCAGGTCTGTGGCACTACCTCACTTTCCTTTTCTCTCATTGCTAAATTAGAAATGATCTCCCTTTGCCTCTTAACTATACTTTCTTGTTACTTTTATCTTATCTTGGAGCTGTTTTGTAAATATGTGTTTTTTGCAATTAGACCTCAATTTCTAAGATGAGGAACCATATATTAAACCTCTGTTTTTACCATCTTCTTGCTGCCCTTTCTAAATCTCCTTTACTTATAATAGGAACGTTATTCATGAATAGAAGTATGGATGTGGGCAAGAAATGCCATTAAAGGATTGGGATTTGGCTGTGTGATTGTAGCCACACAAATGGCTTAAACAAATGAGAGAAACGAGCCCAAGGGCAGATGTGATGCCCCTTGCAGTGTCCGGAAAATCCAGGTTCATTCCATCTTGGTCTGGCTCCATTAGCCCAAGATCACTATTCCAGCCCCCACGCCCAGTTTTCAGGAAACAGAAAGGAATAAAGAGAAGGAAAATGGATCCTCTGTCCTTTTAATGTTAATGTCTCATAAAAGCCATATATACCATTTCCGTTTTGTTAGCCAGAACTTAGTCCCTTGGCTATGCCTCACCGCAAGAGAGGCTGGGCAGTCTAGTGTTTTGTCTCAGCATGTGCCCAGCTAAGAAGTCAGTTACTGTCAGTCACTGCCCCAAGACCCACCCAGCTCTGGCCCCTAGAATGTTGCAGCCTGCTGAGTCTGCAGCTATCCTTCCGAGAGAGCCCCTGTCCGTGGGTTTTGGGTAACTTGCATCTCTAACTTACCACCCTTCTATCTTTGCTTTGCTTAGTGTTCCCTTCTGATTCTAGGGAGAAAAGCCAAATGTGAAGCCTCCCAATTCCAGTGCACGAACGGCCGCTGTATCACTCTGTTGTGGAAATGTGACGGCGACGAAGACTGTGTTGATGGCAGTGATGAAAAGAACTGTGGTAAGTAAGGAGTTTGATGATCTTACCTGCGGTCTCATTTGGACTTACACATTTTATTAAAATGGGATGATGTTATCTTAGTCTCTACAAATGTATTGAGATTTTGAAAATAAAATCCACTCCTAACAATTGCTTTGAACCGGAGTCTAAAGAATCTGAACTTCCCTGTCTAAATGAATATAATCGAATATTTAACATGGGGTTATCAACTTGAATATGGAGTGTTGAAAATAGGGTGGGTTTCCTCTTAAATGACAGGTCCCAGTTTATCTTAGATCAGGCGAACATGTGGTATAGGAGTCTGGGGGAAGGGAGAAGAGGACCAAAAATAAAGGCAGACAGAAGAATGCTTAGAAGTGACTTTTTTTTTTTTTCAATTCTCAAATGGCTCTGATCCTAGGAAAGAAAGCAAGCCATGGACATGAGGAAATCCCGTAAAGTTTCAGGGGGTTAATTAACCCCTGACAGAGAAACTACAAGCCAGCACAGATCAAAGATCGGATAAGGGTTCTTTTTTAATTCTCTGCCTACAATAGTTGCTAATACTAAAGCATTAGCAGGGCGGAAGACATTCTCTCCCCAAGAGAATGGGGATATAACATCATACCCATCAATCAGCATCTATCAAAAGACCATTGTGAGAAATGCCTATGTACGCACTTCTCATGTCAAGCCAGAACAGCTGAGAAGTACATGTAAAGCTCACATTTAGGTACCTTGAATGCATGCTGCAGTTAGCATATTTGTGGCCCCTTTTTTCAATGTTGTAAAAATCCTGAAACAATGCTATGGGTGCTAGTGTTAGTTACCTTTTAAAAGATGCTATATGAAGATGTTCACTACACAAACTAGAAATACAGAAGAAAAGTAGGAGCTAAACGTAGGTTTCATCAATTGCCATCTTATTACGGCCTTCACTACCTCTTCATGCATTGTTACTGAGATATTATAGAGTAAACATCATGGCAGACATTGTCCTATGCTCGATGTCTCTGAGCAGTGTCACAGGTATCTTCATGCCAATATGCAGATCAATAGCTTCTGTGGAAGTGTAGAACATCCATTCTGCAGTCTCAGGGAAGAAACTTACATCCAGTCTCAGGACCAAGAAGAGTTCTCCTGTATAACACTTTTCCATCATTTGCATTTTAACTCTAAGATTTTAATCTACTCCACAAGACATTGAGTTCCATGCTATTTTTAGGTTACCTAGGTAATTTAGTTCTCTCACTAAATATCTCCCTTGAAAGTCCTCACTCTTGTCAACTGTTCTCTTGGTGTAAGTAGCAATTTTTCCCCTATTCTAAACCACATATTTGGCAAAACCCATTGCTTTTTCTTAAAAAGTAATTATTCTCTTTATGTTGTTAAAGTCTTCTTTTCCCATCTGACTAAATCTGTAGGAACTGACCTGGGTCATCTTAGGGCATAATCACTGGCTTTTCCTAAAATAGTCGTTTATGAATACTCTCTACTAGCCACATGGTAGGAGGGTTTGGAAGAGGGAAGGAGATAGATGTATGTTTAATTGAGATTATTTGAGGTGGGAAAAATTAAATACATTCTTAGCCAGAATTTGTCTCTGCCTCCCAAGTGTGAAAGTAAAGGAGGAAAGTAGAAGCTTGACTCAGGAAAGCTCTGAATGCTTACTTGGAGATGTTCCTTTACGGAAGAGAAAAGTTATAAAATTACTTAAAACTTCCAAAGCCACCTCCTATTTTTCCTATCTAATCTCTGGATATGGAACTTGGCTATAATTTTCAGCAGGGCTCTTTATTTCAAACATGCCAACTAGCATATTGAGTCAATGTGGCCTTAGATGTGCTTCCATTGGTCCCATTAACTCATTCTTTTGTGTTAGTCTGAGAGGATTAATCAGTAACTTAAATACTCAAGTATGTGACTGCTAATTCTCATCCTCTGTGTCACATGTAAATGTCTATTCCTCTCTCAAGGCTCATCTCAAATATCCTTTCTTTACCCTCCTAGTCTGTGATCAGAATGAAGAAAGAGAACTCTATGGCAATTTGTCCCTATTTATCTTTTGCTCACTTTGTTATACAGCCAGTCTTTCATATCCTCATGACATTTTCTACTTCTTAAAATCATCTGGTCTCTTTACAACCATTTCCTTACTCCTTTTGTTGTAACTTCTGAAGAATATCACAGATTGAATTAACCCCTGCAGATTCTCTGGCCTCTTCCTCCATGCTCAGGAGAATGGGCCTTAGATAGCACTTAATTAGTCAGCACTGGGATTTGAGTATTTTGGTGATTTCAGAAACAGGTGTTAATCTAAGAGTTGACATGACCTTTCTTGTTTCCTTGGCTATGCAATTCAAGGACATGAATAACATTTTTGGATCGTAATAATTTGTTAACCTATCTTGAGTTCTAGAAATTAACTATAATCACTATCTCCCCACTTTAAAATATCTAAGGCTAAACTAGAGTGCTCCAAGGGTAATCTCTAACCTCTGAGAGTTCTAGCTAGTTTAAACTCTTGACTTGATGCAGTCCCTTTCAAATTTTCAGCAAATTGCAGACTTTTAGCTGATTTACCATCACAGAATAACTGTTAGAGAGGAATGTTTTAAAATGGAAATTCAGGTAGGAAGTATGGGCACATAGGAATGAAGAATATAGTCCAACAAGGATAAACCTAGGCTATACTATGTGGCTATTTTATCAAGACTTTTCCTACGCTCAGATTCCTTTATGAGTAGGGTGACCAAGCATCCCAGTTTGCTTAGGACAGTCCTGGTTTATGCTCATCTTCTTCGTATAATTAACAGTGTCCCCTTTCTATTGAGACTGTCCCTATTTGGACAACAAATTGCATGGTAACCCTAAGTATAGAGGAGATGGCCTGCCCTAGGAAGAGACCTTGCCTTAGGCTTTTTTAACACTTAACAGTAAGTTAAGGATATTAGCACTGGCAGCTTCAATAACTTGTAGCTGATTAATGTTAGCCTACCCCTTGGCTGGAAAAGCTAAAATCTTTTCTTGAATTCTAAATATGACCTCTCTTGTTACGCTGTTTTGAGTTTTCTCTCCTTCCTAGTAGATAAGTTCCTTTGCCCCAGAAAATGAGTAGGGGTCACAATATTCAGTACTGGGGCTTGGCCTTCAATCTACATATATTAAAAGATGCCACTAGAACAGTGTCTTAGTTCAGACTGCTATAACAAAAATACCATAGACTGGGTGGTTTAAACAACAGAAATTTATTTCTCACAGTTCTTGAGGCTGGGAAGTGTAAGATCAAGGTGCCAGCAGAGTTGATGTCTGGTGAGGGCTCTCTTTCTGGTTTGCACGTGGCCATCTTCTCACTGTATCCTCACGTGGTGGAGAACAGAGAAGGAAAGCAAGCTCTCCTTTCTTTTAGGGGCACTAATCCCATTCACAAGGGCTCTACCCTTATGACGTAATTACCTCCCAAAGGCCCCACCTCTTAATACCATCCAAATTAGGGGTTGGGATTTCAAGACATAAATTCTGGGCAGATACAAATATTCAGACCATAGCAAACAGTTCTACTACGATCCAGTCACAAAATGGAATGTTTGGTTGTTAAACTTATGAAGTAGTTAAATGACTTAGAAAAAAACACATGGGCCGGGTATGGTGGCTCATGCCTATAATCCTAGCACTCTGGGAGGCCGAGGTGGGTGGATTGCTCGATGTCAGGAGTTTGAGACCAGCCTGAGCAAGAGCAAGACCCCGTCTCTACTAAGAAGAGAAAGAAATTAGCTGGACAACTAAAAATATATAGAAAAAATTAGCCAGGCATGGTGGCGCATGCCTATAGTCCCAGCTACTCGGGAGGCTGAGGCAGGAGGATCGCTTGAACCCAGGAGTTTGAGATTCCTGTGAGCTAGGCTGACACCACGGCATTCTAGCCCAGGCAACAGAGTTAGACTGTCTCAAAAAAAGAAAAAACACATGAAGAAAATGAAAGTGTTACTGAATCTCAACATTATAACACAGGCAGGAAGTTAGATGTATCTACGGGTTGTAAGATAATGGGAAACCTTTGTCTTACCTTGACTTCAGTATCCTCCAAGTCTCTCAAATGAGCACCTTCCTCCTCTAAAAGAAAAAAAAAAATTATTTTTGTAAAGTTCTCGTGCACATTGGTGATTGAGCACCAACTAACTGAGCTTTGTTTTTAGAGGTAAACATACCAAAAATGTAGTTTTAGCCCTACTGTGAAGATTAGTGCTCTTGGGTAAGCGACTTCAACTTTAACCCTTCGAATACACTTTTGTAGTAAAGAAGACATGTGCCGAGTCTGACTTTGTGTGCAACAATGGCCAGTGTGTTCCCAACCGATGGCAGTGTGATGGGGATCCTGACTGTGAAGATGGTTCCGATGAAAGCCCAGAACAGTGCCGTGAGTGTGACTTGCTTTGGACTTGACCTTTGCCAAGTTGTTCTGTGTCTCATAATTCTAAGTATGGCTTAATCTACTACTCGGTATTCATTTTTCTTTGCCTACCTTAAAGTTTTAGGCCAATTGACTCCAAGGTCAGTCAAGTTATTAACAGTTGATCAGTCTCCTTTAAAGAGTATACTCCCTGGTCTAACAAGACTGACATTCTCTTGGGTAGCTTCACTGTTGAATACTTAACACCGAAGCCAGCAGATTTGATTAAGAACTCCTTGACTAGGTGCATAGATTTCAAATGTTTGATAATAGTGAATCTGAGCAGATGGTATACTGGTCCTGGAAGCTAAGTCAAGATGTGAGGTTCCCCATAGACCAAGTAGAAGCTTTTAGATGCACAGCTTCTCATATTATTAACTATCTATTACTGAAAGGGTACGGTAGCTAGTATTCGGTGATATAGTGACTTTTAACAAACATGCAAGCTACAGTTACTAAAGCAGTGATCTTATAGCTTGTTTTTAAATAAGAGAAACTTCTTAGGCATGCAAATGTGTATCTGTGTTCTTAGGCTGATACTCAGGAAGAAGTCTGAGACCATAGAGGATGATAGTTTTGGGTCATATAAATTGAGTTATTTCAATGTCCAGGTAAAGAAAGTCTTGGAGTTCATTAGTTCATTTAGTTCATTTTGAGGGAGGCCTGTTGACACACTGAAAAAGGACTAGTGTAAACAAACTTTAGGTCTGAAATGTGATTATAAAAGAAAATCAAACAAAGGAAGATAAGGGTGTTACTTTCAATTTTCTAGGCAAGTAGTGAGGAGTATAATTATAATATTGGTCAAGGCCAGTAAATTAAAGATGTTCTATAAAGATTCAGCCCCAAGTTTTGGTGTAGGGCAACCTGGTAAAGTCAAGAATCGGGGTATGCCCCTGCTTTGCAAAATGTAAATCTAGAGGAGATTGTGAAGGAGGCCTGCGAAGAAATCTAGGCAATGGAAGATTTCCTAAGCGTTCGACCATCCGGCCTTGAATGAAGTTGGAATTAGGTGACAATATATGAGTGTGCCCACTTGATATCCAACAGATAAATCGTGGTCTAGGAGCAGGCCGGCCAATAAACCTAACTATGCCAAGTAAAACAAAAGCCAGCGCTGAGCACACCATGGGACCTTGAGGGAGTGACATGGTCAAGGCCCTCCAGTGCGCTGCCACATAGCATAGGTTGGCGTGGCTTCCGAGGAGTGGAGCTGGCAAAAGAACTCCTCAGGCTTCAACTAGTCAGCTCAATGTCACCAGTGTGCCAGGCCGCTGAGTTGCAGGTGTTACCACCTCCAGGCAGCGCAGGAGCAGCAGCTTTGCGTTGATCAGTTCTGAGGCTCTTTTGAGACTGTATATCATCAACAGATATGAGAACATGCCGCATAAATGAAATCAGCTGTGGCGCCCGTTCCACTCAGTGTATCCCAGTGTCCTGGAGGTGTGATGGTGAAAATGATTGTGACAGTGGAGAAGATGAAGAAAACTGTGGTAAGAAGATCGGTGTTGAGTGGCGTACCCCAGAACCCTTATCCTCGAGGAAGGGTGGGCAGGGGAAGCTAACCCAAGCATGAAGATGCACTTACATCGACTCACTTTTCAGTGACTTCACTCTCTGCTCAATTCCTTGTCCTTCATAACTGCCCTAAAACTCTGAAAGACATTGACATGGTAATTGGCCATCGCTTGGTGTTTCTTTTAGGCAAATAGAAATAAGAAGGTAAGTCATTCAAGGCATTCTATTTAAAAGTAGCTCAGTGAAGCAGCAATTGTGTGGACTTTGTTAGGGCCTTCCTCACTTTGGCTCAATAAAACTAGAAGACGAGTGGGCTCTTGAACACCTTCATATCTCTAAACTAGATTGGCTTATTAGAATAAATTCCTGAAGTATCATACAAGCATTTCTTTGCCTCCAAACTAGATTCTGCCATAACCTTTCCAAAAGTTACACTGGCACAGAAGCACGAATTAACATCTTGCTTGCAGACACCCAGAGAAAAGTCTACCCAGCTGGTGATACGTTTGTCTCCCGTTACAGTTCTTATCTCTGAGAGCTAACTCCGTTTCCTATTCTTTCACGTTTCTGGTCTTGGAAAATCTGTAATAAAATGTTACGTGTTAAAGGTGAGGCCCTGGGAAAATCTCTAGGTTGAACAAACATTGCTTTGAATGTTCTTTCAAGCTACCGCCCCTTTTATAGAGCCTCTGCAACTGACAGCTGCTCCCTAGTCTGACACGTGTGAGCCTCCCGATGTAGTAGTATACAAGGAACTCAGGGCACTTGTAGTTGAAACACCAGTTTTGTATGTAAAAGTCACCTCCTGAGGTCAATACCACTGCACCTAGTCCAATGAGTTTTAGTGTTCGATCCTAGAATTGAACTTTATGTATTGGTAAGCCCTGGAGCTGCCAAGTGTTTCCCTTGTAAATCTAGATTTGGCTTCCCAAGAGAGTCATGGTCTCCATTCTAATTACCACCAAATTGTGACCTTAATATGTTTGGCAGGAATTTAAGTCAGCATACAAACTGGCTAGTATGAGTAGCTAATCGTGATTCTAGCCCTGGCAGTGACTCTTTAAAAATTGAGTGTTTAAGACTCGTTATTCCTGATCCTCATTTAAAGGACCAAAAAAGAAGGAACCATGTATGGCGGTATGTATTTCACTTCTTTTTGGTGATAATGTCTTAAAGCTCATTGTGAGCATTACCTTGCCTGTATCCCTAATGCGTGACATTCTCAGCTAATGATGCAATCTGTCCTGACGAGCAGTATGTTGATTCAAGGATAACTCAGTCTCTGCCTTCCAAAATGAAATCCCTTGTTACAGTTTAAGTTATTAATCACTGTCCCTGTAGAGTCAATTGTGATTCTCATCTCAAATGTATTTCTAGTCTTCAACTGTTTTCTTGGTCCTTTATTTCTGTTCTTATTCCTAGTATGCCGGCATTGTGTTATATGATGAAACTGTTAACTAATATTTTAGGAACTTGTTCTTGATTTAACTCCACTTTAGCATTTAAATTAAGCTAGGAAGCTAGGATTAATGATCAAAGATCAGTATATTAGATTTTGGGACAACAGTCTTAAAAGGACCAGTCCTGATGCACTTTCAATGGAGCATCCTCTCTCTCACCAGGCAACATAACCTGTAGCCCTGATGAGTTCACTTGCTCCAGTGGCCGCTGCATCTCCAAGAACTTCGTATGCAACGGCCAGGATGACTGCAACGATGGCAGCGATGAGCTCGACTGTGCCCCACCAACCTGCGGTGCCCACGAGTTCCAGTGCAGCACCTCCTCCTGCATCCCCATCAGCTGGGTGTGCGACGATGATGCAGACTGCTCTGACCAGTCCGATGAGTCCCTTGAGCAGTGTGGCCGCCAGCCGGTGATACACACCAAGTGCCCTGCCAGCGAGATCCAGTGCGGCTCCGGCGAGTGCATCCACAAGAAGTGGCGATGCGATGGGGACCCTGACTGCAAGGACGGCAGCGACGAAGTCAACTGTCGTAAGTAGCTTTCTCATCAGCATGGCACGTCCAGCTCTCTTCCATGGATCAGCTGGGACTATTAGGCTGGCTTCACTCCATGGTGTTCCCTCCCTTTGTAGCTTCTCGAACCTGCCGACCCGACCAATTCGAATGTGAAGACGGTAGCTGCATCCATGGCAGCAGGCAGTGTAATGGCATCCGGGACTGTGTAGATGGTTCTGATGAAGTCAACTGCAAAAATGGTAAGGGTCTCTCCTTGTTGGGTAGGCAAGAGGTTGCCCTGATCAGACTCACTAATGGAACTTCTCTTCTGTGTTTCTCTTTGTAGTCAATCAGTGCTTAGGCCCTGGGAAATTCAAGTGCAGAAGCGGGGAATGCATAGATATCAGCAAAGTTTGTAATCAGGAGCAGGACTGCAGGGACTGGAGTGATGAGCCCCTGAAAGAATGTCGTAAGTGAAGAGGTTGCTCGAGTCCAGAGCTGGGAAGGTTCACACGATCCAACGTAGCTGGTGCCATCCGGACCCTGCATGATGCCTGGTTAAACTTTTTAATGAACTAAAGTTCAATCATAGAATTAAAAACATTTTATGACTTAAAAGCCCAGGTAGTGACGAACTAGTTCATAGTTTAACCTCTTTTAAGATAATTGATCAGCAAGAAAGAAACTTGACTACATATGGCTTGACCAGCTGGTAACTTGCCAAGGAGACAATTGCATATCTATAAAACAGATGATTAGGTCTAAGCGTGGGTTTGACCGGGCCAACTAGATAAGTTATCACAAATAGCCTGAGTTTTAAATGTGAAAGACAAATACCAATTGAAAATAGGTTGTCAAGTGACTTTGCCATGTTTTTATTCCAGATGTAAATGAATGCTTGGTAAATAATGGTGGATGTTCCCATATCTGCAAAGACCTAGTTATAGGCTACGAATGCGACTGTGCAGCTGGGTTTGAGCTGATAGATAGGAAAACCTGTGGAGGTGAGTCGAAGAAGAGAGCCAAGGCCCTGAGGGTGAGGGGAAAGGGCAGTTTACATCTGGCAAGGTGTAGGAACAGCAAGACTAATTCTAATTTCCCTCCTAGATATTGACGAATGCCAAAATCCAGGAATCTGCAGTCAAATTTGTATCAACTTAAAAGGCGGTTACAAGTGTGAATGTAGTCGTGGCTATCAAATGGATCTTGCCACTGGCGTGTGCAAGGCAGTAGGTAAATGGACTTGGACTGGTGTTGCTCTGGTACCTTTGTGAGTAAGTGCTTATAAAAGGTACAGCCAGTGACTACAGTCGTCAAACTAAATATGAAATAGTCCTTGAGAGCAATGCTACTAAACTCAGTGCAATAGTGTAGGTTATATATAGTATAATAGCAAATCTTCCCCCCAAACATCTGCCTTGGGCATTCCTTTTGCATATGATCCCATGAATACCTACCAGGTTTGCTTACTTTCCACTTCCAAAACTTGAGTGCAATTCAAATAAGTAACTTCTTTGTCAGCCACCATATCGTTGAATGCTGTAACCCCAGGACTGCCTCCCTTAAACAGTGGGAGGCGCTCGCAGGTCCCAGGGGCAGGAACTCTGGGACAGGTACTACTAAGGTGTTCAGCAGTACCTTTATTGTTAAGTGCTCCTCTTTTAGGAGGAGGTGACTTAGAAGGACCTTGCCTTCTTATAACAAAACTAAGTAAACCTGACTTGTGTCTTGCAGGCAAAGAGCCAAGTCTAATCTTCACTAATCGAAGAGACATCAGGAAGATTGGTTTAGAGAGGAAAGAATATATTCAACTAGTTGAACAGCTAAGAAACACTGTGGCTCTCGATGCTGACATTGCTGCTCAGAAACTCTTCTGGGCTGATTTAAGCCAAAAGGCCATCTTCAGGTAACTTTCAGTTCCATTCTTGGGGTCTTGGCATAAGTCATTGTCACTGGGCCTGTGAGAAGGTTTCAAGGAGCTTCTCCTGTCTCTAGGCCCCATTTGGCATCTAATTACCTGGGAACATTAAATCGAACACTAATTCTTTAACTTTAAATTGCTATCAGTTCCTAATTAGAAACTAACAATTGTGTATGAAGTAATAGATGGTTACAACTGTAAGACTATATCAGATGATATCTTAATTTCTAATGTTTTCTTTCCTTTCCCTATAGTTAACTGAGAGCTGTGTATTGTTGGTACACATAGAAATGGTAGTGCAGCCTTTTCTTAATGCAAACTATAGAAACTCAGATGATGGCTAATGAAACAAATAGCTTCACTTAGAATTTTGTTGTTCTTGTGTATAGAAAGCATATCAGTAACTAGATAACCTACAGTGTTATTAATTTAGCATCAGTAAGCAGAAAGTCCATTCTCCAGGCTCTAATGGTGTCAAACTCTTAAATTTCTTGTGACCTATTCTGTTTCAGTGCCTCAATTGATGACAAGGTTGGTAGACATGTTAAAATGATCGACAATGTCTATAATCCTGCAGCCATTGCTGTTGATTGGGTGTACAAGACCATCTACTGGACTGATGCGGCTTCTAAGACTATTTCAGTAGCTACCCTAGACGGAACCAAGAGGAAGTCCCTGTTTAACTCTGACTTGCGCGAGCCTGCCTCCATAGCTGTGGACCCGTTGTCTGGGTTTGTACTCTGTTTTCATAGCCTTTTGTATGTCATCTGCGTAAGTCAGGAACTTTCCTCATACCTGAATTGGTACTATTAAATAAAATCCCAAGATATGTCAGCCCCTCACTACCAAGAAATTTCTGGTTCAAGATGTCAATGGTGCCACTGTTGCACAACCCTGGGATGGCCTCATCTATATGACAGGTCTTCCCTGACTCCTGTACAACTGACTGCTGGGTGACATTCACAAAACAACATTTCCAATTTGATATGTACCAAAAGCTGTATCTGAACCTTTTGCCCACCCAGTTGATATGCAAGTGATTTTTAATTTTTGTCTGAACACTTTTCTGGGTTACCTCTGGATGATCAAACATTGCAGGAATTTTGGTAACCACATTGCATCTAAAAGTGCAAGTTGTCTGAAATAAATAGGCCTTTTTAGAAACATTTACCTGAGGTGTTTCCCTAAATTGCCATCAAATAACATAGAAAGGCAGCTTAGGAAGTTGACTAAAGCTATAGTAATCGTAGTTGGCCCCTGTGGAATCCTCATTAGAACACAATCAGCCAGCCCCTACTGTAAAATTTAAAGGGTACTCATCTTTTACTCCTCAGAAAGAATTAGCCTTTTAAAAAAGAAATATATAACCTTGTGACTAAAATTTAAATATCAGATGGATATAGATTATTACAGTTAACAATGAGCTTGCAGATTCTTTTAGTGTTAAATTTTATTTACCCATAATTTAGACCTTCAAGTGTTACTGTTTGTCTCTAGAGAATCAGTCTCTTGAGTTTTCTGTTCACTCTTTAAATATTTGTTTCAAGCTACAAGTTTTATTCCTTGCAAACCACTAAGGATTATTTCTGATTTAATTCTTCCCAGCTTTGTTTACTGGTCCGACTGGGGTGAACCAGCAAAAATAGAAAAAGCAGGAATGAATGGATTTGATAGACGTCCACTGGTGACAGTAGACATCCAATGGCCTAACGGGATTACGCTTGGTATGTGTGTTCTTCCTTCTCAACTACCGATTCAACTGTCTTCATAGTGTTGTAACTTAACCTCCATAGTTAATTCCGGACTGCAGCAGACGATTCTCTGGTTCCTTCTATGGGAGGAATTTGGGGGAAATAATGGAAGAACACAAGTGGAATGGTAGACTTAAATTACATGCGCCACAATTACTTGTGCATTGTCCATTTGGGCCTGACATGTGATACAAATTCAGTGAATCTTGGGGCTTGGGGACTGCCATACTGAATATGCTGAGCACAGGTGCCTTAGCATTTCCTGAATTGCAAGCTTACAAGAGTTTTCTTCTGGCTCTTTGGGAGAGAACAACAAATGGTAGCCTTCCTTTAATATTTTCTGTAATGTGAGGGACATTTCTTCAGTCAGTTACCTTGAGAATCTTAGGTACCCCTTTAGCTCCCAGAAATGAATGTGGGTACAGATTCTACATGCTGCTTCACAAGGTTTGTGGGACCCCTGTTAAGAAACCCTTCTGGAAAAGGAACCACGAAATTAGAATATCGAATTCATCGGATATTTTAAATGGAAGCCAGCACAGTAATGGCTTATCATACAATGACAGTTCTTTTCCTACCTAGACCTTATAAAAAGCCGTCTCTATTGGCTTGATTCTAAGTTGCACATGTTATCCAGTGTGGACCTGAATGGCCAAGATCGTAGGATAGTACTGAAGTCTCTGGAGTTCCTAGCTCATCCACTTGCACTAACAATATTCGAGGTAAGACGTGTCTCACATCTAAGTGTGTGCCTGTGAGTAACCATAGCAGTTTGGGGAAAAGAGTAGGTGTAGAGGGAATAACAGAGGAGCATGACTTGAGAAACTGCTTTGTCTTAAAACCTGGTACAAATTAGACACTAATTCCTCAAAGCACTTCAAGAAAGCTGAACTTGCTTCTTTTGCAGTTTTATATCTGATATCCTGGATCAGCATTCAATAAAGTTGGTCCATTAAGTGGCCAGTAAATAATGGTGACCTTAGTTAGACACTGACTTGTGTTTAATCCTGGGCATACACACTGACTGGGGGGTTCTGTTTTAGGATCGTGTCTACTGGATAGATGGGGAAAATGAAGCTGTCTATGGCGCCAATAAATTCACTGGATCGGAGCTGGCCACCCTAGTCAACAACCTTAATGATGCTCAAGACATCATTGTCTATCATGAACTTATACAGCCATCAGGTACTGTGGAGAAGCACAGTCCTTAACCCCCACTGCTAAGGGAAGCAGCATGACACAGAGCCTGTTGGGTGGCTGTAGCTCTTCGGCAACTCGACTTTCTTTAAAATGGAACTTTTGCCCTCTCATACCCCACCTCAAACACTTCACATTTGGTGTTTGATATCTTTTATTTCTGGCGTCTTAGTGAAAAAGCTTCATAACCTCAGTTCCTATCTTTCCCAACCCCCAATATCAGCTTTCATTTGTTTCTTCTATGTCCCCTTAGTTTCTTGCTAAGATTATTGCACTAGCTCCCAAAGTAACTTTTGTTCCACAACCTTTCTCTACTGTTAGTTTGCTAGGGTCGTCCTAGCAAAGTACCACAAACTGAGTACCTTAAACAACAGAAATTTATTGTCTCACAGTTCTGGAGGCTGAAAGTCCAAAATCAAGGTGTTGGCAGTGTTGGTTCCTTCTGAGGGCTGTGATGGAAAGATCTGTTTCAGGCATCTCTTGTTGGCTTGTAGATGGCCGTCATAATGCCTGCCTTCCCCTACGACACATTTTTATGGGATTATATAGATCCTCAAAACATCTGGTTATATTGCCTGTTCAATACACCTGGTTGGTTCTATCTAAGTACAATCTTCAAACCTCCCTATAGCTGAGTTCCCTTCTACTTTATAGGAGAAAGTCAAGACAAAACCAGACATGATTGGTCTCCTTCCTCTAAGCCTTCATTCTAAAGCTGGGACCAATAGTGAGAGCCAATCCTGGTTCCTCACCTCCCTCCCCCATCTCCTCCTTTGGCACCCATCTGTTGAAGATACAACTTTTATGTTCTACCTCCAAGAAGTCCCTTTGAATCTGGTGTCCTTAGAGCATGTGGCCCATACCTATTCTTCATGGATATTGCTGTCACTTGAAGATTTGACAGAGAAGTTTAAGCTCCTTGGAGATGAAGACTTATGTCTTCAACATCTAGAACAAGGCTTTCTATGTAGCTATGTAGCAGGCACTGGAATACCTATTTTAAAGGACTTTTCTCCTGACTAGGTAAAAATTGGTGTGAAGAAGACATGGAGAATGGAGGATGTGAATACCTATGCCTGCCGGCACCACAGATTAATGATCACTCTCCAAAATATACCTGTTCCTGTCCCAATGGGTACAATCTCAAGGAAAACGGACGGGAGTGCCAAAGTAAGGCTTTTTGCATTTCACCCACATACACCAGGCAATATAATAAGACATTAGCTACAAAAACTGGCCTGGCTTTTAAGAATTGTGTTTTAACTAATCATTTGGATAGATTTGTGAACATATCTGCCGCTCTCGCATGCCAGATGTTTGTGTTAGTTCTTCAGAACTGACTTTTAACCCATTTCAACATTGTATTAGTTTATAGGTGACTAAAGTGTCAAGATACCTCATACCAATCAGTCCCATAACACCACAAAGTCTTCAGGTTTTCCTGCAACGAGGAAGAACTGAAATTATGCTTCAGGCAGGCCATGGCTATGGGAAACTTCAGCCGAAGACACTAATTTAAGCTCACCATTGAACCAAATTTGCATTTTAGTCTTCTGTTCTTAGCTTTTGATTAAGTAGCAAATTAAACTCACTTGTCGTGATACAGGAACTCATACGGCTTTTATTAGCTTAATTTTGGGTCATTGCAGGGACTAGCTCAGTTTACTGAGAAAGTAGTTGCAAGACAATCTGGTATGCCTGGTGTCCCAGAGCATCTTGAGAACATTTCTTAAAGCTCCCAGGAGAATGGGCTATTGTTTGGAGGGGTCATTAAGTGTGGCCGTCCATCTGTTTGAATTTTCAAATTCCAAATGCTGACTATTCTGGCCCGAGTTTTACGTATCTCTGTTTTTGTATGAAGACTGCTGTTTCTGTCAATTTTGATGTATCAGCCATACAACGTAGTTCAGCAGTGGTTTGTCTCTTTCACCTGGTGTTAAAAATAACCTTTTGCATGGCTTGTCTGGACTAAACAGCTAGCCACTCTGGAAGCTTGGGATTAACCAGGTGCTTGGTTTTTATAATTCAGGTACTGCAACTACTGTGACTTACAGTGAGACAAAAGATACCAACACAACAGAAATTTCACCAACTAGTGGACTAGCTCCTGGAGGTATTGGGTTCAGTATTGCAAACTGTTAATCTCAACTAACAGCCACACTTTGTGTATCTATAGCTTAAGTATAATAATTAATGCAGCCTTTAACTATTAGTTCTGCCCCTGATTGGTGACCTGACCTATTAAGGTTTCTGTTAGAGAACTGTCAGTGACATGGCTATTCAACATGTGACTGAAATACTTTTAGGCCATCGTTGTTCTTGGTATACAGTTGTCACACATACTGGACATCAATATTAGGTGCAAAGGTATGAAGTTTTCCACCTGATGGGTGAATTTCTAAGTCTGTTTCAGATCCTTTTATTTCCTCTGCAGGGATCAATGTGACCACAGCAGTATCCGAGGTCAGTGTTCCCCCAAAAGGGACTTCTGCTGCCTGGGCCATTCTTCCTCTCTGTAAGTAGATTCCCTACACATCTCGATTTGATAAACTTCTTAGATGCCAGATAGACACTTCTAGTTCACTAGCCTCCCCTTTCAGGGCCCCTTATACTGTCATAGCACTTGTGACCCTGAATTACATTCTCTTCCTCCCCCACACAGTACACTAAGTTAAGGTGTAGGCTTTTCTCTTCAGTAGTATCCTTAGCACAATAACTGGCAGTGATAAATGTTCAATTACATGAAAGGTGTTTATTGCTTTTGACTTTGGCTTTGTTAGCCTGACTTATCCCCTTTTAACTAGTGTACTGTTTTATTCCCTTTTGAAGTATGTGTAATGCTTCATACGGAGGAGATGCACAAATGCTTTCCTGAAGAGTTGTAGGATTTGCAGATAGTAAATTAAAAATAGTAAGAATCTTTAAACCTAGGGAAAAGTACCTCTAAAGCTATTATCAGACATGTGAATTCTAAGGGACTTTGCTGTAGTGGCTTCTGTCTTAAATTACTAGATTTCAAGCTTAGCTAACATACTAGGACCACCTGAATAGCTCACCAGAAGCTTCTGCAATTTTAATTCAGCAGGCCTGGATGGCTTTGGGTAGCCCATCTCCCATGCATAGGATAATAAAACATGAAATTTTTATTAGTGTCAATTACCATGGATACCTAATCATTACCTTTTTTGCGTGTTCTGAAATTAGACCCACATCACTTAGTCACCCTCTTTTTTCAGTGCTCTTAGTGATGGCAGCAGTCGGGGGCTACTTGATGTGGCGGAATTGGCAACACAAGAACATGAAAAGCATGAACTTTGACAATCCTGTGTACTTGAAGACCACTGAAGAGGACCTCTCGATAGACATCGGTAGACACAGTGCTTCTGTCGGACACACATACCCAGCAGTAAGTCAGCTTCGTGTCTTTAGGCACTATGGCTTGAAGTGAGACTTTCTGGAAAGGAGACCACTAACTCAAGATAGAGCTGAGCTACCTGGGCTAGGAAGAGCCAGTAGGATCATGGAGTCACCAAACACTTCCTCTACTACCTGGCTATTAGATAGTCTAGCCTGTTAGAATATAACCCACACAGAATGGCAAATAGGTCAAGGTCATCATTATACTATTTGAGATATTTTTGGTTATAGAAATGACATGTAAATATTACCATGAACCAAGTAGCTCCCTTTTGAACTGTTAAATCCATTGCCTAGTGGATACTTAAAAATAAATTATTATAAGTAGGGAATCAAAGTCAGTGTATTGGGTAAGATTCACTTAGCCAAAGTTACTAAATGCTTTACAAAGAAAAATCTCATCCCACTTTTCAAGCTGGCTGGCAAAACATGGAATGATGGTCAATTCATGGCACACATGTGTCTTTTGCATTTTTCTCCAAGACTTAGGATCGTTAAGCAGAATCAGCCACACTATTTTCTCTCTCTTCCCAGCAGGTATAGTTGAATTCAAAGTAAATGTGTTAATGAGACAACTTAATATTGTTTTGTATCTGACTTTTCCTTCTGAGCACATTGGGTCTTTGAATGCCAACTAAAAAGCAAGGTCCATTTTAGAGACTAGAGCTGCCACTAGTGAGTGATCACCAAATTCATTTCATATTTTTCCTTTCCACAGATATCAGTTGTAAGCACAGATGATGATCTAGCTTGACTGCTGAGACAAGTCTCGACCTTTGAGGTCTAAACCCATAATATACCCCATGTCAGAATGGTAACCGAACCAGCAGCTGAAGTCTCTTTCTTCCTCCCCTCTGGAAGAACATCAAGAAATCTTTGCGTGGATCAAGCTTGTGTACTTGACTGTTTTTATGTTACTTTTGTAAATATTCCTGTCCACATTCTACTTCAGCTTTGGATGTGGTTACCAAGTATCTGTAACCCTTGAATTTCTAGACAGTATTGCCACCTCTGGCCAAATATGCACTTTCCCTAGAAAGCCATATTCCAGCAATGAAACTTGTGCTATAGTGTATACCACCTGTACATACATTGTATAGGCCATCTGTAAATATCCCAGAGAACAATCACTATTCTTAAGCACTTTGAAATATTTCTATGTAAATTATTGTAAACAACTTTTTCAATAGTTGGGACAATGGCAATAGGATAAAACGGGTTACTAAGATGAAATTGCCAAAAAAAATTTGTAAACTAATTTTGTACTTATGAATGAAATCTTTGACCTCAATGGAGGTTCGCAAAGACTGAGTGTTCAAACTACTGTACATTTTTTTTTTCAAGTGCTAAAAAATTAAACCAAGCAGCTTAACCATGGTTTGTGCCTATTCCTCTAGGATCAACTCCCATAAACAGCCTGGATAGTATCAAGTGTTCTAACTATATATGTGACCTACAGCTCTTGATGTTGTATAACTACACTATAATTGGGCTAGTTTCTCTTACACCAAGTACTAACTAAAAAAATGAAGTCCCATTTAACATTTGTTCCCCTAATATTTCTTTTATTTTGTAAAAGAAGCTAGCTTAGCCTGTACCTAGACTTCCTCTTGCTTAGAGGAGAGTCCCTTTTCTCGTTAACTTGTTTCCTGATCTAGAGGTATGTGCTAAGATTTCTATGAATTCTGCTTCATATTTAAGTCTGTTTTCCATATTTTGTCATTATGTATAGGTCAAGTGCCTTCTTTAGGCATAGGAAAGGGCTTTCTTCTTATAAAAGTCTAGACTGTCTTACCGTGAAGATGGCTATGGAGGATGAGCAATCTAAGGCAGGGGGTCTCCGTGTGGTCCCAGGAACGGCAGCATGCACATCATCTGGGAACTTATTAGAAATGCAAGTTCTCGGGTCCCAACCTAACCCTACTGAATCAGAAACCCGGGGGTGGGGAAGCTGAGGATCTGTTTTCTTAAACTCTTCAGGTGATACTGATGTAAACTAAAATTTTAAAACCACTGTTCTAATGTGACTTTGTGGAGCACGTAATTGTAACATCTCCTAAATTTTTAGTCTGACGGGGATAGGACAGATTCCTACAATGGACAATTTTGGAACGTACAGTATAAAGAACAGATGAGGAGTTGGAGTAGAATAAAAAGTAGCATGAGGAGTTTAGTGAGTTTTCTACTAGATTGGCCCTTCCTTTCTTTCTCTAAAGTCTCAGGAAGCCTGGAAGCAAGCGAAGACACGAGGCTTGAAGCAATGAGTGCGTGTTCTATGTCCAAAGTGAGGTGGGGAGTTCACGACAGAAGGTACAGTGATTCCTCTGGGATTAAACAACTCACCGACATAGTAGCAAGAGGATGAAGAGATGTTTTTGAGTAGCTAAATGGATCAGTGGCTGCCGCGTTTCACTTGCATGTGGAATATAAGGCAGTTAACATCTTGCTTGTGGCTTAGGCAAGGAAATCACTAATCCAGATGAAGGGGAAGTTGATTCTGTCATCTTGTTTATTGGACCCTCCGCTCCTTGTGATTTTGGTCAAATGAGTGAAACAGAAGAGAGAGGCTTGGCCCTTTTTCTCGATGGGAGGCATGGGGTTAAGCCTGTGGAAGGAAAAGGCTGCAGGCATTAAGGTGGACTGTCTGCTCTCCAGCTGTCTTCCTGTACACAGTCTGCACACTGAACAGGATGCGGCTTGCTGGCAAGGAGTTGCCGAGGGGCCTATTTGGTAAGTAGGCTAGTATTCATCATAAACTCGGAAGGCCATTTATTTGGCTGGTGCTTTGACCCTGCTCTGGGACAGAAAAAAAAAAAAATACTGATTTTTTAAAAAATTTTAATACCAAATGCTCATTTAGAAGCTTAAAGTTTGATATCAGTGTTTCTTCCCATTGCAAGGATTATACAGTATTAATCAACTATAAGGCCCAAAGTCAGTTTTTACAATAAAGCATTATTCTCCTTTATCTTTTGCAGTCCCCAGTGTGTTCTTTTCAGGTTCTGGCTACCAATTTCCAACCCTCAAAGAGTCTGAAGCATCTCATTTTTTTTACCTTGTCCTCCCTGGTAAAAACCATGGCACAACTCACTGTAGTTAAGAGGTCCAAACTCATTTGAAGAAACAAAGTATTTCTATTGAGATAAGAATAGTTATGTGGTAAGTGGCTGCTAGTCAATTTAGCATGTAATTACAGCTCATGAGGGACTAGAGCCCTCGGCTTCATCATCCAAACAAGAATTTAAAGAATCCTATGTGAAACATGTTGATGTAAGTTCGCTGTATCTCTAGAGTTTAATGCAGGAGAAGAGAATTAATTAAGAGGTAAAATGTGAAGCTTATCAAACACTAAAGGAGTATATTTGGACTTAGATGAGCCTGTCACACAAAGTGACAAAGTGGGCCCTCCAGAGACTTCAGGAATTGCCACAGGATTGAACAAATTTGTGGCCTCTGGTAAAGAAATCCAGCCAAGTTCCTGAGTTCAAATATTTAAGTGGCTTTTACAAGGTATGTATTTGGCAAAAAAAAAAAAATAGTCCCAGTTGTTCCACTAGCTCCCTTAAAACATTCTTATATGAATTTCAAAGCCTTGGTGTTGTTTCTGAGTCTTTGGTTATTGATGAACACAGACAATAAATTGAGGATTCAACTTTGGGACTTGCTTATATCCTTGGAAGTCAGCCCTTCTCAAAAATGAGAAGCTGGGCTTTAAATAGCAAAACTATAGTATTTAGTGCATTTAAAGCACTAACTCTTCAGTCAAGAGCACTGTAGAAATGGGAGATCTGCTTAAAGTCTACCTTTTAATTATCTTCACCCCAAACCAAAAGATTCTATATATAGGCTTACACTTATACAGTCTAACTGGAGTAATTTCCTAGAATTCTTACCTAGTGACACAGTTTATTATTTCGAACCCAAACAAAAGCTACACTCCTTGCTTTTAGTGGTGATGAAACTTGAAAAAAAGCAGATACATTTTTGCTTAGGTCCAAGAACAAAGAATACGACCTGCTAATCTTGATCCCTAAATTCAAGCCCTTCAGTTTTATAATGGTTTTAGCCTGATTCTTTAAAAAATTGAGACTTGTATATCCATGTTTCAGCCATATCATCGACCTAAACTGAGAGAGTTCAGGAATACATAAAAGTAGACAAAAAAATCTTCAAGGTACTACCTCCAATATAGAAGGAATGAATTTGAAGATGAAACAATGGCATTTTTGGACTTATTTTTCTCAAATCCATCATGGGATATTTTCAGCTCAGAATAGTTTCATGTGAAGCATAATCAGTCATCTTTGTATATACCCCAATCATAATCTACCGTCACACATGCAAAGCTGAATACAAGTTAGCAGCAAGGTCCTAGATATTTGGGGATCTATAGATAAGCTACTAACAAACTGATAAAAGTAGTGTCCCATCTCTCTATTGTGTCTCCAGAATCTGTTTAGCATTTTTGAGCCTGGCCTGAATAATAGGAATGAAGTGGGACCGCCAGAGTCCCCCTATAAATCTCCTTCCATCCATGGGAACTGAGGCAGGAGTAAGACAGGCCGAGGGTGGGGAGTTCATGCTCTCAAGTTACCCTGTGACATATCAAAAATGTTTTTTTTTTTCATGGTGGCTCACACCTGTAATCCTAGCACTCTGGGAGGCTGAGGCAGGAGGATCACTTGAGCCCAAGAGTTTGAGGTTGCTGTGAGCTGGGCTGATGCCACGGCACTCTAGCCCAGGCAAGAGAGTGAGACTCTGTCTCAAAAAAAAAAAAAGTTTTTTTTTTTCCCTTAACTGTGCTTAAGGAAAAGTCACATGAGTGGCAAGGTGGTTCTGTTCAGAAGCAGTGGAGTTAATAGCACAGACTTTGTGTGAGTCTTATGTGTGGGACCTCGGGCGAGTTACTAATTGCCTCTGTAAAGTGGAGGTGATAGGGACTATCTCGCTGTGACGTGGTAAGTGTCCGGTGAAATGCACACCCAGAGCTCAGCACAGCGTCTGGCATTTGGTAGGTGCAGGGCAGACGTCACTACTGAATACCACTATCAGTGCTAGGCCTCTACATTTATTGTAGCACAGTCTAGGATCTGGTAAGTGACTTTGCCAGTGAGAGTTATGGGTCCCTTTGCTCCCTATGAGTATAACATGCTTTAGATCCTGACCAAACTGTTCACTACACCTGTCTAATGAGATCTAAGTCTGAAATTTAGGACATGATAGCACCTTATATAGTTAAGGAGGCTTAAGGGATTACATGGTTTAAACCCTAGAAACATAGCTGGTGTGTTTCTGCCTCAATCTTTTGACTTTACTGCCTAGGACATGGAAACAAATATTCAGGCGCCTGCATAGTCTTTGGATGGCTGCCAAAGCACTTTAAATCTCCCTTAAGTTCTTAACCATACACTTGCTTTTATGCTAAATAAGTGCTCTCAAGTCTTTAATTTGATCTTCACAACAACCCTAATAGGTAAGTATTATCTCCATTTTACATATATAAAATCTGAGGCTACAAACGATGTGTGATTCCAAATGCTCTGTGCTTACTGCCATCTCCTCTCAGAAAAGGATGCAGGATTGTATAAATATTAAGCGGGATGTCATTTTGCATTTTTGCTGAGTTCCCTCTACTACCAATTTTAGGATGCTTCGGCAGTTTCTCAGGTGTCGGATGCCCACTATGGTTGGCTTCCAGTGTGGCTGTGTACCGGAAGTATACCTCTAGCACTGCTACATCAGGGCAGCACAGAAAACTGCTAGTTATGTGTCATGCCTTCAAGATGATAGACATTCCAAAATTATTTTCCTTGGCCATCCAACTGAAGTAGCAGTAGCTTATTGGACTGCAAAGAAAAAGATAAAGATTCCCTAAAGGAACATCGTTTCTGTGTATAAGATATTGGAGGGAAATAAGCTGTAACACAATAAATCTTAAGTTTCAAGGCTCTCATATAGGGAGAGACATGACCAAGACGACAGGAAGAACTATGGCTTACAGCACTGAATGAAGATGCTGTAACTCTAGGATTGGATTTTAGGTATTCTGGAATCTGTCCCTGAAACCTTGATATTTCTCAACTTACACACATGCAGAAGGGGAAATGAATGTTTTGAACAACACGACTGGCTTTGACAAAACCATATTGCCCCCTTTAAATGTCACTTGATACTACAATGTGATTTAAGAACATGTAATACCTCGGGAGTCCAGTGCGTACAACCAAATTATGCTCAGTATCTTCGAAATTCTAAAGGCACATGTTGGAACACATCTAGTCCCACTGACCTGTAGATAAACATTTTTCTTTTATTAATGAACTGTACTTTGAACTTAAATAAAAGTTTATTTTTGAGATAATTATTGTGAGTCTTTCCTTTTTCTAGAGACGTTTTGTAAAAGCTTTTACTTGAATCTTTCACCGTCTCTCAACCAAATCATTGAGGACAACTGTCACCCCTTTCTGAGAAACAAGTAGGGCCACCAAGGTCTGGACTCTTCAGGCTGAAAGAATGAGAGATGTCCCCTTTCTTGCCATTCTTAGTACAATTAGTGCCTCACTGTAGGCACACAGTGTGTGTCATCTTTCCAAACTCCCCCTTTCTAACCCTCCCATGAAAGGAGCAAAAGTCAAAGCTACTATTACCCAGGAATGTTAGGTTAGTCCAGAGCTCCTTCCCTGTGGGTGACTGAGAACAGGCAATATCTGGCTACAGGAAGGGTGGCCCCAGGGTGGCAGGACAAGACAGGCCTTGACAAGCAGGTAAAATCATTTTTATGCTGTTCCTTCATCAGATCTTACATGGTCTGTGTTGAAATTCACTTAGGATAAGGCTAAAAATCTTTGTAAGCCTTAGAAATATTCCACCTGCAACTTTCCCAAGCAGTGGTCCCCAGTTGTTTGACTTACATTGGGTGCTAAACTTTGAAATTGACTCAGAGGATCCAAAAGAATAGTGGGAGGAAAATTAAGTAAATTGAAGGAAAGAGAAACTGTCAAAAAAAAAAAAAATCTTCAGAACTTCAACAGTGAATCCTTAATAAGTGAGATATTGTGTTTTGTTAGAGATGTCAATCTCACCAGATTTGCAGTGAGATGGATGTAAGTTTGCATGTTCTCGCACTACTTAACCTGTGGCTATGGCCACAGGTATGTTGCTTACAATCCAAGCTGGTTTCTTTACTCTCCTGAAAAATCACACCACCTACCTTCACAGCATTCTCATAAGAGAGGCAACATATATAGCTTCACTCAAATAACTCCTGCTATTTCTCTCACACCAAAAAAATGATTTTTTTTAAAAAAAAAGTTAAAATCCTTTAATTATGTCCATTTGGGATCTGATTTTTTATCTGCACTCTTGTATTAAAGTCACAGTTGCAAGTGTTCCTTGTTAAATCTCCCCCTGAAAATGCTAGCATTTGAAGATTTTTTTTATTCCAAAAAAGTCAAGAAGATTAATGGTCCTGCACCTGTTAGCTTTGCAGAGAACATCATGTGTGACCCTCTGCTGATTAGGGAGCACAGGTGACCAAATTATTCAGAAAAGTCTTTTTAATCAGCGGGGGAAGACGGTAAACGTTACACCCCTCAAGAAAGCATAGCACACTCTCCAGATTTATCAGACTCAGCAAATGTTATTGGCCCGTAATCTAGGAAATGTTGGAGAATGCTAAATTTCAGGTCTGAACATTTAATGCTATAGTGTCTAATTCAAACACAGTTCTCGCCTACTAGCTGAGGGCAGAGAATATGTTTCAAACCTTTAGTCATTGTGTATGTTTTCTTAAATTTTCCCATTTACATGCAAGATTTGCTGAGGATTAGTTCTTTAAAGTTGAAAGCAAATTTGCCTTTTGGACTCACCCCAAACACACAGCCCTGTGGTTTCCTAAAAAGGATTTCTAAATGCTGGAGGATGGTTTCAGATAACCAGAGAGCAACTGGCATTCCTCCTCAGACTTCAGGGGACTCACAAGTAACAGTTTCTAAAAGGTTCCAGGACAGTTTTATAATCGACACATCCTAGATTGAACACTAGCTAAGGGGAAGTGCAAAAATTTCTTAAATTTTTTAATGAAACTGAGGAAGAACATGTGGATCAGCCCCATCAGAAGGCATCCGTCCACACACACAGACCCACGTGCTCTGTGGGTCTTTACTTCCCTCACTCGTTCAGCACCTCCTATGTGCCAGGTACGGCTCTGGATTCCGTGGAACGAGTGAGAACATGACAAGCCAAAGCCCCATCCCTTCAGGGTGCTCGTCCTAGCCGGGAGTCAGGCAGTGATACAAGCTGTGAAGATAAACAAAGCAGGGAATAGAGGACAATAGACTGTGCTATTTTAGATAAAGCAGAAGCCCTGGAGAAACTGTGGGGGTGAGCACACTGGGGGCACAGTGAAGACACGAGTCCTGAGGTAGGCATGTGCTTGATTCATCTAAGGAAAAGCAAGGAGGCCTCGTAGCTGGTAGCAGAGGCAGAATGGGAGGAAAGAAGGGAACAAGGATGAGTGATGTAGATTTGAAGGGCCAGGTTGGGAACTCGGGATTTTCTTTTACATGATGGGACAATTTTAGAGGACTTGGGGCAACGGAATGACCTCTGATTTTAAAAGGCTCACACTGGCTGCTTTGTTTAGAATAGACGCCTGGGAGGCGAGGGTAAAAACAGGGAGATAAGTTAGAAGACTCTGGCAGTAGTCCAGAAAGATGACCACGGCTTGGGCTGGGCTGGTGGGGTGGGAGAAGGCTCCACTCCACATTCAGCCCGTCGCGTGGTGGGTATGTGCATAGGCTGTCTGCCTGGTATGGAGAAGGTGAGATGAGAGATGGTCCCCTCATCCAGTAGCATCCCACTGGTCCCCATCTCAGCTGTGCCCTCTGCTTGTGAGATGTCAGTTTGGCTGCCCGCTTTCCCCCCAAATGGGCAGGGGTGACAGGCACAACCCCAGCTTGGGTGGAAAAACTCAGTGAGGCTTCATGGAAACTAAGGAAAGCCATGCATCTCTTTCCTAACCAAAAGAAGTCAGAACTTAGAAGGAAAGACAAGCCTAAAGCATAAATCCTGGTTCACAAAAGTACAAAGGCTTCCACCTTTCAAATTAAGTTCTTCCCTCCCTTTAAGATAAAGGCCTTCCGGGAACACATTCTGGAAGAATTATTTTGGTATGGAATTCTGTGCTAATGGTCTCTGGAGGAATGTTTTTATGAATGGCACAATTTTCTTAATGTAATGGCTTTAGACAGAGTCCTGCATATTTTGCCTGTCCAACTCCTTTATGTTTTCCCTGTTACCATCCTTGTCCCTAAAGGCATTAGAAAACTATGAAAACTATTTTCCCTAAGAAATTTTAGAACCCTGGTATTTCTGAGTTAAAACGGCCCCCAAGGTCACTGAGTCTGACACCTGTCTTACTGACCAGGTGACAGGTCCCTGTGGAGGAAGAAGAAAATGGCTGCCTATGGTTCCCCAGTAAGGGGACCCCATTCATCAGACAATGCCTTAATTCACCCACAAGTAACAATGACTCTCATAGTAAGCCTATAAATTCAACAACAGCTTGTGATCCTCTAGGATAAAAAAAAGAAATGGATACTGTTTTGGACAACAAAGCCTCCTAAGACCCAAAATTTGAGAAAAGGATTTTTGTGGGTTAGGAAGTGAGGTGAGTCTCAGAATTGCATCCCTGCATGTCACAGAATGGAAGCCAAACATCGACAAACAACTTATGAAACAGAAAGCAGCCTCTTCCCAGTCATTAGCCCCAATATTCCTGTTTCCATTTGGAGAAGGCAGCTAACCGCCTATATCTAAGGATCCGTTAGGTTCCAGAAAGGACTATGCTATGAACAAAGATTACTTTCCTATTCTAACTGCCCAGCACTCTGTGAACTGTCCCATTACAACACAGATAAGATTTCAATGGGCCTACCTAGTAGTTCGAATTCACCAAAGTGCCACACCGTTTGCATGCAATTTCAAGTCCCCTTAGACATCTGGTGAAATTTGAGTGGAAAAAGATTATTTATAACCAAAACTAAATGTAGCATCTTTTACCTTGGAAGGAGGGCTGGGAACATCCCTGGGAAAGGAAATTTCTATATCGCTATGAGGGAAGGAAAATCTTTGGATTTGCCAAAGGAGGTCCTGAGCCGAGTTTGGGGCGTAGGCTACAGATGGCTGAGTTGCCTGTATCCTACAGAGAGAGGAAATCAGGTCAGGGTGGGAAGTTGTTGTGAAGCATCAAGGTGGAGAGGAGGGTGGAAGGAGTCACATGGTACACCGTGGAGGTTTGGGGCTCAAGGTGACAAACCACAGGGACATCCAATACGCAATTTTGAATTGCTTACATTTTCCACATCGTAAACCCCTTCACCGCCCAGTCCTTCAGTAAAGTCCGTGGCACACACTAACACCTGTGTGAGTGGTTTTGATAAAAATCGTAGAAAGGAGCCCAGTCCTAGACCTGGGTTGATATGGCAGCAGAACAGAGAAGGGACTTACAGAACAACCCATTAACTGAATTAATTCAGTCACTGCAAAAGCTTAGACACAGAGAGCATAAGCATCCCCAGGACCCTTAGAAATCTTTGGCTGGGACAATGGGCTTTCTACAGGATGTGGAATGGATGTTCAAGCCCATATTATCTGGAGCTTAAGGGACAGAGTGACTCCAGATGATGTCACAAGTAATTAAATTAGGTGGAGTCAGGTGGCTTTTAAATGATATGCAGCCAGCATTTTGCTAGTCAGTGTACAGAAATTATTACAGCAATGGCCTATAGGAACTGGGAATATTTCAAACTATGGAATCATCTTTCCAAAGTGCAAAGAAGGCCATGTTACTCCCTATCTTAGATGACTTCTTATTGCCCACAGAATGAAGGCCAAGGCCCTTGGGCTCAGGCTCAAGACCACCATGGCCTGACTCCAGTCCTCCTACGTCCTGCAGTTCTCCAGCCCAGCTCAATAGTCTGGTAATGCTCACCTGTTTGTAATCCCTCCCCCCCCCGCCCCCCCACCAATCCATGCTGCTGTATCCAACACCAGCTGTGCCTGTGCGCCTCTCTTCCCTCTGCCTGGAGAGCCTTCTCAGCTTTCCTCACCTGGCTCTTATTCTTCTCCAAGTCTTGGCTCAGATGTCACCTCTTCCAGGAAGCCTTGCTCATTGCTCCAATTTGGATCATGTGTCTCTTTTCTACCCAACATGTAATTCTATAACAACATGTATTAATATATCATTATACTGAGATATCTGTTAATGTGTGTAGCTTCCTGACTGCAGGAAAACACAAGCTTCTTTAAGAATTTAGTCTTGGTAATTCCCTTGGCTGATTATGTGCCCCCAGTGCATAGCACAAAGCTGGGTGCTTTTAAGTGTTCAAATACTGATTGTTAAACTAAACAGACCTCATGAATGTAAGCCATAGCTTATTTTGTAAAGAAGCATCCCAGAGTTTAGGCTTCCAACTGAGCATTGGCTCTTGAAAGAAATTTTCACGAGAGGTTGTCTGCCTAGCCCAGCTATGTCCTATGCCTCACACGAGTTGAGGGTCCCTTTCTGCATTTATGTTCAGAAACCGTAAAACTGACTTTTGCATACATACTGTTAAAGCAAATCCTACATCCTTCAAGGTAGACTTAATATTTTGAAACTGAAAAAACCATTGAGTTTTCCCTCAGGGAACACAGTAATTTGTCATGCTGGTTAATGTCATTTTGAGGCCCTCCATGCATGTCCTAATGAGAAAGTCTTACAGAACATACTTACAACCAATAGCATCATCTTTGAAATAAGCACATCATCAGCCAAGGGAATTACATCAAATGGGATAATATTCATCTAGGTTACTATATACTGGTGGGGCTATTTTAAAAGTTATCCTATAACTTGATAATCATACCCATTGCTTCCTTTTTGTGTTTAAAATTGATTTGCCAACTAAGTACCTTATTTAAGTATGACTACAAAAGGGCTCGATCCCACAACTCTTCATGGGTTCTTACCCTAGTTATTAGAGAGTTGAAAGTCAACATTCATTAATCTATGATTTACTAAGCATCCACTACATGCACAGCAGGCTACTGGGTACTCTAAAACAAACAGATTATTGAGATAAAATCCCTCTTATGTATAACAGTTAAGAAAGAAAGCAAAGCTTAGTGGGTATCAAATGAATGTGGCACACAGACAATAAGTTCCCTGAAAGCTTAGGAGATGGAGAAATCTTCATGGGCTGCTTTGGTGGAGGATAGAAGAAGTTGTTTTTGTGTCTATCCGAGTAACGGTTCCTTAAGAAACAAACCCCTCTTTGAAAGTCTGATGAAACCAAAAGATCATCCCAGAAAAAACATATATGTGCTCACAAATTAATTTTACATTTAATTCCAGGGATCCCTGAATCTCCCGATGTCTGTCAATATAGAGATTTTTAAAAGGTCCATTCCTCAGGTTAGAATGATTTACACATTTAAATAAATGCAAATTTTCTATATGTCTCCTTTTTTCTAAAATCCTACACATAAGTTCCCTGAGATACCATCAAAACAATGTAATGGGCAGAATTAATATTTTATTTAAAAGCAAAACATAACCGTTTTTTTCATTATGAAATTGTAACATTTGGAAGTTTGTCGACAAAATATTCAATTCCACGGGTGTTGTATTGGTTTTCCCTGTGTATATACCAGGTGTGTATATTTTGAATCTTGCAAACTCGAATGACTTAATCACCATATCCATCACTCTGGAGAGGCAATATGCCATCATGGTAGAAGCATGAGAGCCACAGATTTGAGATTTGAGTTCTGATCTTTGTTTTGCCACTTGCTTGCTTTATAATCCTGGTAAATTCTCTCTGTCTCTAAGCTTCCATTTCTTCATCTGTAAAATGAGCCAATGATAAAACTTGACTTAGTCATGTCACATAATTGTTATGAGGACCAGACGGGATAACAGATGTACACAATCCAAATGTGAGCTTTTTGTTTTTAGGCTGTTTGAATAAAAGACGTTTGCCATGTGTACATTTTGCAGGTTCAATTCCCAGAAAGAAATTTTATTGAGGTTTGACATCACAAACTTTTGGTTTACAATGAAAATCACTATGCAGGATGTTCTGTATTTACAATAATGCCACCCATGTTGACAATGCCAAGTCATTCACACTAATGCCAAGTGAAAGCCATCGCCTACTCTAGCGAATCTTCCACTGTTGTTGACTGCGCCTTTCTCCCAGCAAGAAAGGTGTTTAGGCATTGTTTGAGTTGCAGTGCAGCAGGAAATTCTGAAAGATACTTTCATTAAAACTTATATTTGGGGAAATATTTTCACGAGCTAAAAAGGGCTTATAAAAATATGATGCTTTTACTCAACACAAACAAATGATAAATGTTTGAGATGATGGCTATGCTAACTACTCTGACCTGATCAACATATTATATGTATCAAAATATCACTATCTACCCTATATGTATAATTATTATTTGTCAATTAAATAAATTAAAAATAAAGACAGATTATAGCTTAGGCTTTTTATCTTAATTTTTATTACATCATATTCAAGATGGAGATGAAATATTTGAATTTGTAATACTGGTGTTTCTTTGTTTCTTATTGTCACGATAGGCATGTTTATGTAAAATTTTAAACCTGGAACAGATACACTTTGTAGAATAGCAAGTAGAACCAGAAAAAAAAAATCTATCATTTAAAGAAAAGGCAAAACAAAAACAAAAACAAAATGTGGTGGTTTCAGTCTTAAGACAAATTCTCATCGTTATGTTTACAGTTTGCATTCCTAAGCTTTTTGATTGGCACTGGCCTATGCTATCCTTAGAGCTGATGCAGTAGGGTAAAACTCACTGAGAGTGGCAGTTGCAATCAGATGGATCAAATTGCAATATTGTTCTTTTAAAGCAATAAACAGTGCAAAAGGAAATACGTTGGATACCATGCCCAGGAGACTGTACTTGTCCAAAATGACAAATCTCCAGTGTTGTGGGAAGGCAGCCACTTTACAAAGTTGGATTATGAATAGGT
>NW_012149764.1:1033550-1057698 GCF_000956105.1 Propithecus coquereli
GCTTGCCTACCATGTGTCAGGCACTGTGCTAAGCATTTTACATACACAATAACATTCTCACATCACAATAATTAGGTATTTCTATTATTTCCATTTTACCAACAAGAAAGCTGGAACTCTGAGAGGTGAACTAGCTTGACCAAACACACCATTAGTGAATGGTGAGGCTTGGAGTTAAGTCTGTCCAATGTCAATGTCTTCTATGCCATGACAGAGAAAAAGAAAGAGTCAGAGAAAAAAGGTGAATTTTCCTTGGCTTCCTGGACATATAAAAATGTCTGGTTTTGTTGTTTTATGTTTGTTTTTTAAAATTATGGTAAAATATACATAACACAAAATTTACCATTTTAATCATTTCAAAGTACATAATTCAGTAGAATCAAGTATATCCACAGTGTTATACAACTGTCGTAACTCATTTCCAGAACTTTTCCATCATCCCAAACAGAAAAACAGTAACACCCATTAAACAATAACAACTTCCCACTCTCTACTTCCTCAGTTCCTGTTAAACTCTATTTTGTTTTTTATTTCTATGAATTTATCTACTCTATTTACTATTTATTAGTGGAATTATATAATATTTGTCCTTTTGTGTCTGGCTTTTGTGTTTAGCTTATTTTATATCTGACTTATTAAGCATACTGTTTTCAAGTTTCATCCATGTTGTAGCATGGATCAGAATTTCACTTCTTTCAAAGGCTGAGTAATATTCCATTGTATGTGTATAACATATTTTGTTTATCCATTCATCTGTTGATAGACATTTAGGTTGTTTCCATCTTTTGGCTGTTGTGAATAATGCTGCTATGAATATTAGTGTACAAGCATGTATTCAAATACTTGCTTTCAATTCTTTGGAAGATACAGCATTTATTTATCGTTAAGCCTTTTCTACTCTTTTGACATTATTTTTCGATAGTTCTGTTTTCTCAAATTTTTTCCCAAACCCATTCTTTCACCCCTGCTTCAAACACCGTCAGCCCATGAAGGAAAAACAGGAAAAGTCTTCTTTTCCAATAGCTTCTTGTACTCTCTGGATCCGCTTAATAACACACTTGCATCTTTATTCATTCATTCTTTTATTCATTCAACAAATATTTTGAGCACTTCTTCTATGCCTGACACTACTCTTAGAGCTTGGGATACTTCAATTAACAAAACAAATACCCTTGCCATCAAGTTTACATTCTACCTGTTGGTTTTTCTGACCCAGGTTTATCAGAACATTTCTAAATCACAGGAATGGTTTTTATACAGGAAAAGATAAGGAGTCTTAGTCATTCAGGAATGCAAGTCTTAAAAATATAAGTGAATTGATGAAAGACATGGTCCTTTGATAAGATTCAGACCCCTTCAGAAGGTTGTAAGTGATGATTTGGCCCCTTCGCTTCCCCGAAGAGATGAAAACAGAAAAGCAGCAGGAGAAAGAAGAAGATGGAGCAAGAGTCTTGGTTCGAGCGTTAGCATATCTGGCTTTGATAAGTCCCATTTCCATGAGCAAGCTATGACGGTGACTGTATCCTTTCATCCTGACATTTAAAAGTCCAGATTCCCCAGTGGTTTTACTGAATGACTAAGATCAGCAGTCCCCAATCTTTTTGGCACCGGGGACCATTTTCATGGAAGACAATTTTTTCCATGGACCAGGGGGAAGGGAGGATGGTGGGAGGATGGTTTCAGGATGATTCAAGCACATTACATTTATTGTGCACTTTATTTCTATTGTTATTACATTGTAATATATAATGAAATAATTATACAACTCACCATAGGTTGGGGACTTAGACGACAGGCAGTACTTTTCTGTTGGACTCTAAGTCCACTGAGGATTCTAAAGGAAATTTTGAGTCTCCAACAAGTCAGAAAGAATGACTTTTGCAACTTTGCTCCATATAAAGGCACAGCCTCCTCCACATTTTTAAAGGATTTTTTTTAAAAAAATTCTGGCACCACTATATATAGTACACTGCTGAATCTGCAAACTATTTTAGAAGGAGCTGTCTTTCTTGGTTTTGAAGCCACTTAAAAAGCATCGGTGCCATTCCAAACTGGAGCATTAGGTTTCCCCTAAAAGTCATGGATTTGGGGTTCAGTAACTGACATCAACTCAAAAGCAAATCTCAGATGACTACAGCCCCAGTTGGCATGTTCAGGCCAGTTGATCTCTTCAAGGCACCAGTTAGAATTTGGTGAGAAGCAAACAGGTGTACTTTAATTTTCCCAGGTCAAAATCAAAATTACAAATTGACACTGAAACATGATCTTGAAGAAGTGTGCTTCTCTAGTTTGGGTGAGAATGGTCAGAGGAACAAAGAACTGGTTATGTTCAGTGACACATACCAACATTAATCCCTCTACCAAAGCAAGCCAAGGCTGCCAGAGTCAGCACATTATGTTCTAGTATCCAAACAACTTGACTGGAAATTAACCCCAGCAAAGCAAACGGAAACAGGTTTACCAATATGACAGCGCCTGAAACCTTTATTGTATTCACCTGTGAGCCTAGGAAGCAGCTGGACCGGAGTTTCCTTGGGGTCCCCTTTTTTCCCTTCTGCCATCTAACTTCCCTAAATGCAAATTCTGCCTAGCCTGATTTTTCTGGGACAATGAAGTTCTTTAGCATTGATTCCAAGGTGGTATAATGTCCTCAGGCAGATTAAGTTTCAACAATTGAAATCAATTTTAAAGTCTGAGTTATCCCCAAAAGAATGTTTATAATGTAAATGTTCAAATGACATCGTCCCTTTGGAGGGCTTTAGGATGTAAAAAGGAAAAACACATGCTAAGATAGGAAGTAAGTAGAAAGCTCCCTCAATGGGGTATGAAAGTGGTGTACCACAAAGGTAATCTCAGTTATGCTAGATGAGCCCAATTATGACTTTGTGCCAGCCTGTACATATAACAGGTTAACTAGCCCATGCACACCCGCTGCAACCAGCGCCTAGCAAGTAACCAGAAGTTCTGAGCCTCTAGCCCTGGTTATGAAGAGGGTCCAGAATCCCCTTCCCTCTTTGCAATCTTTACTCTTGTCTCCCTGTGTTTACCTGTTGCTCAACCCATGGGCACCATCCTCCATTCCTAGCCCTCACTCATGTGTGGATGGGCTTCACTCCTTCTCTTAGTCTTGTTTGGCACCTCTGCTTTAGAACCCATAGGCTAACTACTTTTCCCGGGAAAGCCAGGGACCCTTCAGCCAACATCCTCAGATGGGTGTCTCCCCTCTCCATGGGGAGACTTAGGCTATGCTTTCTACATTCTCTAATCCAAACTATACCTTTATGGGTGACTCCTGCAGGCACTGAGACTCAGGCACCTGTGTTAAGGTCCCACACTGAAGGAGACAGTGAACTACAATGGATAACACATCCTGACCTTGGATTTAAATAATTTGATTTCCAACCCAGATCTACCTACCATTTACAGGCTGTGTAACCAAGTGACCTGATAAGTTCAAACTTCACATCTTTGCATACAAGGCCCTTCATTGTGGGATTCCTGACAAATCCTCTGGTTTCATCTCCTGTCACTGCCTCTATCACTCCATTCAACCCAGCCATATAGCCCCAACAGTAATCCCACATGCTCCGGTAAACCTTGGTGGATTTTGTGCAGGTTTTGCTTAAACTGCCCTTCCCCTCACTTCTCCTTGTCCTATCTGTTTTTTGAAATACATCTCAGGGGTCATCATTATTAGGAAGCCTTCTCTGTCACTATACCATCATCATCATCACCACTACCTCTGGCCTCCACCTGGTTTCTTTTCTGGAATCGTGGATGTACACATCTGCCTTCCCCAGTGGACTCTAAGCTCTTTGGAGCCAGGCACTGTGTCATATTTGACTTTTAATTTCCTGTCCTAACATATATGCCTGCAACAGAGCAGTACTCAATAAAGTTTGCAAAATGAGTCAGTGCTAACCTGCTTCTCATCCCTGCTTGACTTTAATCCTCACAAGGCCTGTATTAATATCCCATTTGGCAAATGAAGAAACTGAGGCTTATCTTTTATTAGCTAATTATTTGATTTAGGTCACATAATCACTGAGTGACAGAGATGCTTTGTGAACTTAGGGCAGCTGGATTCTAAGCCCCATTCTCTTTCCATTACATCAGGCTGCTTCTACCACATAGAACCAACCTCAGCGATGGATTTAAAGCAACTAATGTCACATGGACTTAACCCCCCCCCCCCGAAGGCTTCTAGACCTTAACAGAATGGAATATGCCATGTATCACTACCTCCAACCTTAAAATTGAGATAGGCCTTGTGCCTATGGAAAGCTGAAAGCCCACTTTTGTACTTTTGTAACAAGAAATTTCCACCCCTTCAAATCTATAAGAAAGAGAAAGGGGGGTAATTAGGTGGGGGAGAAAACATGACAGGGAGAAGGGAAAGCGTTTATTTATTTAAGATCAAGAAAGCTAAGTCAGCTCGTGGCTAAGAATGCCGTGAGCACATAACTCAGTGGAAAGGCTCCTTTGCTGCAACTGGTAGAACTTGTCAATCAAGGTTCCAAAGATCTTTTCTTTCAGCACAATCATGCAGTCTGTTTTTCTACAACAACTTCCTCTGTGTGGCTTTGGGACTCTATGCTTAGAGCTCTATGGTGCCTTCTATAAGCAAAGATTGCCCTGGACTAAGAGCATCAGAGCAGGGTTTGGGATACCTGTCGCGAGAATCTTGGGAAAATTCAGTGTAAAACTAAAAATTAAATTTGCAGGGTCTTTTAGACAAGTGCTTACGATGATCCACTGCCAAAGTCCAAAGTGTGTGTGTGCGTGTGTGTGTGGGATTGAAGGAGAGATGCTGTGCTGAGACTGAGATGAGATGTATGAAACAGTATTATCTGGCAATTAACAAATATTGACAGGTCTAATAATAGTTTATCCTCAGCTAATCCTCTAATGTGTTCCCATAATACTATAGCTCATCACGTAGAGGCCTGAACTTCCAGCAAGCTGGCCTCAGCACCCACTTCCTGCTGTGGGTGGGACGCTGAGTAAATACTGAATTGACAATTTGTCTGCCTCAAAGACACTGACACAGCTGTGAATGCTTAGCCTGTATTTTATTGATTCAGTTATTGACACCAGTATCTAGTTCTTGCTGTGGAGTTCACATAAAATTTGGAATGGATTGCTTTTGCCTACAATTCTAAAAAAAAAAAAAAAAAAAAATCAAAGTAAAAAAAATCTACTTAACCAATTACAATGTTGCCTTGTTGCAAAGTGGAAATATTCTACTATATCCATCCCCATAAATCATTTTTAAAACAGCCCAAGTTTGTAATATTTCTGCATGGTTTATAAAATTAGCAATATACATGCCTTTTTTTTTTTAAATCAATATTAGACTCTTCCCTATTTTAGCAGGTGTTGTTTCTTAACATGTTCTATAACAGGAGAAAGGACAAGAAAAAGCATCTTTATTTTCTACCCATTAAGCTCCAAAATACAATCAAGAAGTACTCTTTAATTTTCAGTCATCTGCATAACAACTATAAAAGTGACATTATTAGGATGGTTTTGGCTACACATAACAAAAAAAAAAAAATCTAAACCATAAAGAATTTATGACTTCACTTAATAAAAAATCAAGAAGTAGAGCTGCTCCAGAGTAGGTTATCTCAGAACTTCTACATATTCACCATAGACAATCTGAGAGATTCTTACCATATTTCTGCTCTCTGACTGTGGGCTTCTCAGCTTGGCCTCACACTGACGCTGTCATGATTACAAGATGGCTGAATACTTTCAGGACTCAGGTAAACAATGGGAAGACTGCTTTCTTCTAGGGGTCTGGTCTTATCAGTGAGGAAATTTTTTGAGAGCCCTAGTAGCACTTTTTCCCTGATTTATCATTGGCCAGAAATATCATGTGACCATGCTTAGACCAATCACAAGTAAGAGAAATGGAGTCAGTAAGAGAAATGTGATTGGCCAGCGCCATTTTAGCACTGGGTCTGAAGACCAGGTCCCCTGAAATGTATGGCAATGTGAAGAAGGGTAGACATTTAGATAATAACAGTTCTGATACAGAGGAGGAAGGAGGAATGACTTCTGGATTAGACAAGAGTGTACAGCAAACGCAAGTTTCTACAATGTGGTCATTTAATACATTCATTTTTCATCCATTTAACAAATGTTTCCCAAGTGCCTTCTATGTGCCATACTCTATTCTAAGTAGGAAGAGACACTATAATGAGAAAAAGTAGATACTGGCTCTGCCCTCATGGACCGGGCATTCTTGATCGTCCACATTTCGCATAGTCCCAAAGCTGGAAGAAGCCTTAGCAAGCAAATATCCCAAGCCTCTCATTTTAAAGGTGAGGCAACAGACACCTAAAGTGACTAAGTCATTTGATGAACTAGGATACACCTGATTTTGCATTAATTATCTGCAGTTTCCACTTTCTGTGGCACTGATTAGCCTGGGTGCAAAAACTTTTTATATGTGTAAATAAAACTTGTCATATACCAACCCAAAATATGACTTATTATAATAAAACAAGTTACTTTAGGGTGAACAATTTACTCAATAAAATGATTCACCACAAGACTCATTTAAATGGCATCTATATGCCATTAAAATAAAATTTCATTTGTAAGATTAGTTTATAATTTTTAGAGGTAACCTCTTTGTAAATCATAAAAATTCAAATTTCAGATTCTTGTATCCCATCCCAAAGCACAACAATCTCTCCTTTCTGGCTCTGTGCAGTGCCGATCAGCCCCCGTGGGTGGTAAGAGCATCTCTAATCTGCACCCTAAATGTGTCATTTGGAGCCTTCAGCGTCCTCCAAGGGATGGGTTCACCGTGTACCCCTTTCCCTTCCACTCTGCACGCTGGTAGTTAAGACATGCCTGTACCTAAAAATTTTGTCCACATCCTCTGGGATTCCTCCTAACAGGTGATTCCTGAAAAGATCCAAAACCTCTCAGTGCTCTGGTACAGTCTGGACATGAAGACTGTAATGGAAGCAGCCAAATCTCTCATCAGAAACTTTACTTATATTTATGCTGAATTATTAGTTCTTATTATTCTTTTGTGAATTTATTCTACAAACAGAATCATAGAGGTACACAAAAGCATATTTGTTGGCAGCATTATTTGTAGAAGGCAAAAATCAAAAACAATCTTAATACCCCTTAGTATATCATGGCACATGCCTGAACACCATGTGAGCAATGACACAAAAGAAGTAATTCTGTGAGCAAATATGGAATGATTACCAGGAAACCTGAACAGCAAAAGCACAGTGCAGAACAATATGTATGTCATGGAGCCTGTTTGTAAATACATTAACAAAGAAACAGAAGAAATATACAGTATATCTACCCGGGATGGAATGTGCATGCAGGGAATACTTCTAGAACAGGAGTCAGTAAACTGTGGCCCGAGGGCCAAATCAAGCACATTACTTTTTTTTTTTTTCTTTTTTTTGAGACAGGTTCTCGCTCTGTTGCCCAGGCTAGAATGCAATGGCGTCATCATAGCTCACTGCGGCCTCAAACTCCTGGCCTCAGCCTCCTGAGTAGCTAGCAATACAAGCACATGCCACTGCACAAGGCTAACATTTTTACTTTTTGTAGAAATGGGGTCTCAATATTGCCCAGGCTGGTCTCGAACTCCTGGCCTAAAGCCATCCTCCAGCTTCAGCCTCCCAAAGTGCTGGGATTACAGGCATGAGCCACTACGCCCAGCCCCGCTACCTGTGTTTTTGTATGATATGAATGATTTTTATGTTTTTTAATGGTCTAAAAAAATTAATAGAATTCAAAAGAAGAATATAGTTTCATGACAAGTATATGAAATTCAAATTATAATGTCTATAAATAAAGCTTTCTTGGAACACAGACACACTCTTTGTATTGTTTCGTTGCTTCCATGCAACAGCAGTAGAATTGAATAGTTGTAATAGAGGTTTTTATGGCCCACAAAGGGTAAAATATTTATTACCTGATCCTTTACAGAAAAAAAGTTTGCTGACCCCTGATCAAGAAGAATTTATAGTGCCTGATAACTATAGTTTCCTCTGAGGAAGAGTACTGGAATAGAAAGACGAGAGCAGGAAGAAGGCTTATGTTTTACTTTCTACCTTTTTGCATATTTTTGAATTTTGTATAATGGGCAAACATTACCTAATTTAAGAAAATAATTTGTTAATTATTTTCTTCAATTATTTAATTAATAATGCAATCCATTATTTGAAATTGTCTGCTCAGGATAAGAAATGGCATGTCCTTTTTGGGGCATTCAGTCCTTGGCACGACTCCCCAGAGTGGTCCTTGGGAGCGTCAGAGACATGGGGAGCTGGATTGGTATGTTTTCTGTGTTATTTTATCTCTGTGCTTAAAATAGTCATCTCTGTTCTGTGGAAGAAAAAAAAAGAGGGGGTGTTTAATGTCCTCATTTTTTTCTGATGAAAAATAAAAATATATGGCTATTTTAATGTTTCATGCATCATCGCAGTACTTCGTGATCATTTTCTCTGTGGCTGCATTAAAAAAGTAAGTGAAAGTCTTCCCTGTAATGGGCTGGACCAGGCTGCACAGGCGCAGTGAGGACCCTCGACTGCCTGTGATGGAGAAAGAGAAGAATCTGAGAACCCGAAAGGAGCCATCTGGGCAGCTTTGACCCCCAAGTCAGCCTGCAGGTTGAGAAGAAGTCTCAGGAAGGTCCCCAACTTCAGAGAATGTCGATAAAATAAATGGTGATGGTTGTTATGTGTCCTGTAATGTATTTCAAGTGTACCTCTTTTTAAAAAAAAATATTCAGAAAGAATGGCTTGAATTTGAATCAGAATTGCTAGAGTTGGGGCTCCCCAGAGATTCTAAACTACATCCAGGGTTAAGAACCTTATTGTAAAAGAGCATTTTGAAAATCGACATTAGCATAATTCAAAAGAAAATATAATGAGAAAAATAAAAGAAATACAATTCATGATCATAATCAAGTATCTGAAAATAATCTTAATGAGAAAAGTATGTGACCTTATATGTAGAAAATAATGAAATTTATAAAGAAGGCTTGAATTACTATAGAACCATATATTCCATGACTAAATATTTGAAAGATGCCAATTTACCCCCTTGTTGCCCCCCAAAATCCCCACAGAATTTATTAAACTGATTAAGTGATTCTAAGATTATAGGAAAGAATAACTGAGCTGAAATATCAAAAATAATTATGGAAAATACGGTAGCAGGGAAGTCTAGAAAGACAGTGCATGAATATGTATCAGCCTTTCCTACACTCACAACTTCATCCCAACTTTGTCTCACCCCCGAGCCTAGCATCAGTTCAAGCAGTAGACAGGCAAACTGCACAATGAACAGTATGGTGCGTCAATCTCTGGGCCAGGTGAGAGCCTGGGGGCAGGGGCAGCAGAAGATAGTCCCAGGCCAGGATCTGAAGCAGTCAGCTTTTGGGAAGAGCTTGATCCACTGGGATCCCTGGACCCCTGGGGGGAAAGTTGACAAAGTTGACATTGGCCAGTCTTGCCAGACCCAGAGGAGCTAAGAAGGTAGAATGAGGCTGGGAAAGCCTTGGGAAAGCCTCCCTCCTTCTCCACCCTCTCCCCTGAGGTCATAGGGAGCTGATGGCTGCCTTCTGCAACCCAGCCAGCTTTCCGGGTCAGACCACCACACGCCCTGGCCTCCTGTTGCTCCCACATGCCACCCCAATCTCAATCCCAGCTAAGGCATCCCAGCAGCTGAACTGCAATAAGCAGCAAAGAAAAATAAGCAGATCCTACTAGGGCTCAGCAGTCAGAGGAAAAACAAACAAGGATTAGAACAGGTCCTTGGTAAAATAAAGCTGACTGGGATAGAGGGCAACCTATAAAAAAAAAAGTAATGCTAATAAGAGCACTTAAAAGAGATTCAAATTCAGCATGTGACAAAAGACTTCCTAGAACACAAGCTTTGATTAAAAAAAAAAAAATCAGTAGATGAATTTAGAGAGAAGATGAACACTGTTGATATTCAAATTCAGTGGCCTGGAAAATCAAAAGCACAAAATAAGTAAAACCACAAGGCAAAAATACAAAGATCTAGTCACCATGAGGGCAAAGGCAAGAGGCTTGGACCACAGACCTAGGAAACCAACATGTGGATAGTAGCAGCCCTACACAAAAAAAAGAAGACAAAATGAAGAAACAAAAGTAAAAAACTTTCTGATAAAAAACAAAACTGAGTTTTCAGACTGAAAATGTCTAATAAATTCCAGACAATATTATTGAAAGGAGAGAAATTTATCTATATTCTGTCAAAATTCCTAAACTTGAATAAAGAAAATCTTGACACCTTCCTATTGAAAGAACAGTTCTTTTCAAAAGGAAAAGAAAATTCTCTAAACTTGAACAATCTCCATCCTAGTGCTATTTAGACAGGAAAAAAGAAGTTACACATTTATCAGAAGTAGAACTGAGAAAATGGTGAATTTATGTGAAATTTATGCAGCCAATAAAAACATTAAAATGATTCTATAGTTACATGGAAAAGCAGAGATGTAAGATAATACACACATTATAAAGTAAAATAGCAAATTATGAAACTCTGAAGTATAATTAAAACTGTTTAAAAAGGTACATGAAAAAAAAGGAATAAACGAGATAATAGTAGCTGAGTTAAAGTAGTTGATAGGATTATGGGGTTTTCTCCTCCCTGCTTAATAAATCTTCTATAGTGTAAAATTTTAGTGATAATTTTTTGAGTTAAACAATAGTTAATGTAAAGTTCAGAGTTTTGTTTTTTTTTTAAGGAGTTATTGTTTAATGAGTAACATGAAAAAGTCACGGTTATAATCTGTAGATGCTAATGGAAAGTTCTCAAACAGCCAGACCAGATGATTCAGGGCTCTAGGATCAATACGCCAATATCAGTTTTTTAAGATTGATACTGCCTGGGGCAAGGGTTTTCCCCCAGATTTTAGGGGGTTGTTATCTGGCATAAAAGCTGCCTCAATTCTGTTATTTGTGTGTGTCCATGTAGATTCAAATCAAAGTTTTAGGGTAAAATTTATTCTTCTTTGAAGGTATTTTTTCCTCCTTATCCAGTGGGGTCCTCAACCTAATTAGGCTCCTGAATCTATAAAGTAGGAGAAGGAAAAGCAGCCCCTGACGGTCTGGAACTGGCCTCGCACTAGCAGTTGGGTCTTGGTGTTGTTAGAAGGCAATGTCACACAACGTCACTCTGTTACTGTGATAAGGTGAGACAGAAATATGTCCACTCCATAGTCATGTTTGAGCACAAAAATAGGCCACTGTGAAAACCATCAATATAACCAAATATTTCTCTCAGCTCATAAGAGACTGAAGCTTCTTACCAATCACAGCTTTAACCACATTTCGCTGCTCCTGCCTTCTAGATAAAAATTCAGACACCCATTCAGAACTGTCTCAAACTTCTGATAGCACCCAATCCAGAACCAAATCCTGCTTCCACGAACTCCCCCAAATCACCTAACACAAGCTCAAATCCTGTAACACAAACCTCCAACACCTCCTTTCCGAGCTTTCCGTAAGTGCATTACCTTGCTATGCAGTCCCCCTCAGCACCACGTGCCGAAACACCCAGCATGGTTTGATTCCAGATGCATTCCTGGTGGTCTTTGGCTTTAGAGCACTGACAAATGGAATTGCATCTTTATTCCTGGTTTTCGCCACCTTAGGACAAGCAATCAAACTTTAGTTGACAGCCTCAGAATGGCTTGTTGGTTCTTGCTGTTGCTGAGTTCATTGCTCACTGTTATCCAGTATTTGCCAAAGATCAGTGAAGAGAAACAATATGATGAGCTTCCTCAAGCGTATGCAATCACACTCTTCCAGTAAGACCTTGAAAATCTAAATCCAAATTCAAGGAGACCAGCAAAGAACTCTACCCGAGTCCTACGGTTCCGCATCTACAGAACTATAGCAGGTCCTCAGATGATATTGTTTTGTTATGATGTTGATAAGGAAAAAAAAATTGATTCCTGGGAGGGACCACCATCTGCGTGGAGTCTGCACGTTGTCCCCATGTCTGTGAGGGCTTTCTGTGGGTGCTCCAGTGTCCTCCCACATCCCCAAACTGAGCATGTTAGGTGAATCGGCATGTCTCCAAGGTCCCAGTGTGAGTGTGGGGTGTCTCTGAGTGTTCTCTGCCACAGGCTGGCAGTCTGTCCAGGGCTGGTACCTGCCTTGGCCCTGAGCTGCCAAGATAGGCTCTCGCTACCTGTTCCCCTAAACTGGAATTAGTGGGTAATTATTACTTGTTTTTATTAATCCTTTTTAAATGTATGTATAGGTCACATTTATTTCAATGTTTAATAATTAGAAGTGTTTTGGCCCATATTTAGAGGTTTGGTGATGTTGGCCAGAAACATGCTGTAGGAACATAACTCCTTTATATCAATTAGCCTATGGAAAAATTGGTTTTGTTATACGTTGTTTCAATTAAAGTTACAGTTTCCAAGAACCTACTGACCACATCAAGTGAGGACTTACTGAACCTTTACTGAACTAAACTTTGGTATGATGCTGTGAGAGCTTTCATAAAACGTCATCATTTGGCCACTGCTGAAGATGCTGAAAATACCGTTCGTTACCTAAAGCAGTTTTAGAACTTTCAGGAGAGATGTATTTCTTTTGATATAATCAGGAACAGTTTTACTACTTCTGAGCAATCGGTTTGTTTCCATTTTATATACAGTGAATTGTATAACTGCAAAGTTTCCATTTTTAAAGTTGGTTTCTAGAAAAGTGAGCCAAATCTGTAGCAAGACTAGTCTGCTATCTGATGTTTGTCTCATTCCTGGCTCTCTTTTATATCTTTGCTGTTGTTTTCCTTTATCTCCTTTACCAAATTCAAGTTATCTTGCCACATACCTATGTAAGCTGCCTGAAATACTATTTTTTTTTTAATTGGGAAGGCTATGAAGAAAGCAAGAAAGAAAAAAATCAAGCCTGAAATGGTGTGGTGCCAGTTATAAAGCAGGGAGGCATCTAGAAGAAGGGGAGAGCACTAGAGGAACAGTCAGGACCTGAGCCCTGGAGGTGGACAGGTAGAGGGACACAGAAAGACATCTGGAGTTGGAGAAGCAGGATACTCCCAGTTGCAGCAGAGCTTAGCAGAGTGTAGGTGGAGGCGTGGCGAACAAGACAGCAAGAAACTCGTCTGTCTCCCATGTAACGTTCATGCCGGAGAGATAAGCCTTGGAATGCAGACTGGGAGGGCAGGACTGAAGAGCACTTAAAAAACAAGGCGCAGGACTCTAGGCTTGATGCAGGTTCCATCTGTCCTTTGTGTGTGTCTAACACACACAATTGCCCTTGTCCCCACACTCAACAGAGGTGGCTGAAAGGTACTATATTAGTTTTCTAGGGCTGTCATAACAAAGTACCGCAGACTGGGTGGCTTACACCACAGAAATTTATTCCTTTCACAGTTCTGCAGGCTAGAAGTCCAAAATCAAGGTGTTGGCAGGGTTGATTTCTTCTCAGGTCCCTCTCCTCAGTTTGTAGATGGCCATCTTCTCCCTGTGTCTCCATATGGTCTTCCTGTCTGTGTGTCTGTCTTAATCTCCTCTTTTATAAGGATACCAGTCGTCTTGGATTTGGGTCCACCCTGATGCCCACATTTTACCTTAATTACCTCTGTAAAGACACTGTCTCCAAATACAGTCACATTCTGAGGGATTGCAGGGTAGGACTTCAGCACATGAAATTTGGAAGGACACAATTCAGCCCAGACAGGGTACCTATAGTAGCTTCTAGAGAAGACACAAAGCAGATGGCAGCTAGGGTCCACATGGAAAACGCAATTCGTCCCCATGAGATGCAGCCATTCCTGATGGAAGGAATCTGGGATAAGTGAGCATTTTGAAGAAGCACTGCCCACCTGCTTCAGCCCCCCGAAAATCAGGTAGGGCTCATCTTTTCTTAATACCTCTAATCAACAACATTAGGAGGGAAGGGCAAAATTTGAGTATAATGAAAATAATGACAATTTTACCGACGACTATTATAACTGAACAATTTATGATTTATTCCTAAACATAATGAGTGATAAAGGACATATGGTGAGTCATGACAGCTGTATCGATTGTCTCATCACTAAGCTGGTGGTAAGAACACGATACAGTGTGACTTGGAATAATCGTTTTTTGGTCTTACCTACAATCTCTTCTGTAGACACCACACTATCCGGCCAAGATGTCCAATTCTCTCCTCTGTTCTAATTACTTATCAGAGGAAGTTCATAGATTTTGTTAACATATCTCAATATCTTTTCATTAAGAGTGCATCAGGTTGAGTTCTGTGAAAATAGGCTTTGCTTCTTCTCAATACTCTCTGCAAAAATATCCTAGCTGCGGCTTGTGCTAGCAGCCTCTCTTCCTCTCTAACTTTAGTGTCAGGTGGCTTTAGGAGCTGTGTGTGCTTCATAGAAATGGCATTCTCTGCATAGAAACAACATCATTTCTGGAAAAAATCACCGAACTCCAGCCTGCTATGTGAATGGGAAGGAAATGTTACATCTTTTCCAACAGGATGAGTTACTTCCTATTGTGGGTCTGATTACAAAATGAGTCCTTCATTAGGAAGAAACACAGAGCCCATGACATTTTCTGCGCTACCTATTAAATATCCCTTTTCCAACAATAACTCCTAATATTATAATCTGGTCACTTTAATACCAGGTTTATTAGATTAACAGGTAAATTCTCTTCTTATCTTTATTATAATCCCTTCTAGGTGATTTTTGCCTTTCTGTGCTACACATCCTACATTTCATGAGTTGACTGTCACCCCTGAAAGTTATACCCATTATAAATTCAGTTGATTGAGATTGCCCTCAATTGTTATTTTAAACCGATATTTTTTCCTAAGATAAAAACATTATATGGATTAAAGTGGGTGCCAGACCCAACTTGAAAAGGATTAAAGCTGAGAAATAGAGAATAATTGGAAGCTGCTGAGTAAAAGATTCAAAGAAAATTCTGGTTGTGGCATTCAAGGCAGATGAGCCTGGGAAAGGACTGAGGATAGGCTAGGTGGCAGTCACAGCCACCTGAACCCGAAGTGACAGTTCAGGATCTTGAACTCCCTAAAGCTATGAGAAAATAAAGGACCACAGGAACAAGGAATCTTAGAAAACAGCCACAATCAAAGGAGGAAAAAAAAAAATAGGCCGGCCCAAAGGATAAGACAAAAGCCGTCAAGAAAAGATGATGTCATCAAGGTTTTGAGCTGGAAAACTTTTTAATACATTATAGCCCAAACTACTTTAATTTTAGATGAGGATTCAGGCTTCAAAGGTGAACTCAGTGTTGCAAAGTCTTTGGTCCCAGACTCCACACCCTCCTGGCTAGAAGGAACATCAGAATATACCAGTAAATTAGATATATACATGTTAGAATAAAGAAAAAAAATACACTAGCCAGGTCATGAGGATAAGATATTTCTAACAGAAGCTATTTGCCTCCAAACATCTGTGAACTAGCCTGTCCCTGTTTTGATACTGATGGGGTGAGCGACTATGATTTATGTTGTCATTGGAACTGCTCAGCATCACCACCTGGCTCCCTCCACTGACTTGGTGGCACTGATTTAGAGATATCGCCCTTGTTGATGGAAACAAACAATTGCCAAAAATCTGAAGAAATAAAAGTTAATAACCCTGCCTTATCCAGAGAAGAGCAGGTAAAGCCAGGACACTTACTACAGTAATTTTCCCCTACATTCTCCCTTCATCCCTTACTAAGAAATAGCTATCTGGCTTCTGGGAAGACCATATTTTTTTAGGGCCCACTGTGTAAGATCAGATCTGGCACTGAGAGTGTGGGAACATGAAGGGAGGCTGGCAGACAGGCTGAGGAGTATCACACCATCTGCGTTCAAATCCTAGACCCATCACTTTCTGGCTGTGACTCTGGCCACTATTTAACTTCTGAGACTCAGTTTCCTCATCTGCAAAAACCAGGATAATGATGCTTCCTCTACAGGTTGTAAAGAAGAAAATGTATGATAATTTCAACATACGAAATGCTTTTAAAAACAACTGCGATTACCGTCATTGAGAAATAATATTTCTTGACCATATTCTTTGTGCCAGGCAATGGCCAAGCACTGTTGACATAAATTAAAACATTTAATCCCCATATCTGCTTTACGCACTAGATGTTGTTATACTTTTCTGGTTCAGAGAGATGCAACTATTAGCCCAAGGTCACCTGGCTAGCAAAGGCTGGTTCCAGCTGTCACCCCCAGATCTGTTTTTCTCCAAGGCTTCTTCTAACAGATGACAGGTTTAGCCATGTTTCAATGGCACGGGCCAGGGCATTTTTCAAAGAACATTATTATTTCCTTAGACTTGTGTGACCTTGCTGTTAACTGGCTGGTCCCATCATGTCATTACTTTGGAGATATTCTAGGTCATTGCACATATCCAGCTGTACCTCAAAGGGAACTGGATGTGCATTTACACTGGGTTCAGCTCTCCTTACACTGTGACGAGTAAAATCCTACCTTCAAGGTTGTTTTGTTGAGAACTCCAAGTTCCTTCCCCTTGGATCAGGGTAGAATTGTTATCAATACATGAAGCTGTGCATGGATGGATGGTGGTATTGGTCGGGTTCTCCAGAAAAACAGAACCCATTGTGTGTGTGTATAGCAATTTATTAAGAGGAATCGGCTCTCATGGTTTTAGAGACTAAGCCTCATGATCTGCTATGTGCAAGCTAGAGACCCAGCAAAGCCAGTAGTAATTCTGGTTGAGTCCAAAGGCCTGAGAAGCAGGGGAACTGATGGTATAAATCCCAGTCCAAGGGCAGGAGAAGACCTATATCCCAAACTCAAGCAGGCAGGCAAAAAGACGACAAATTCCTCCTTCCTCTTTGTCCTTTTTGTCCTATTGAGGCCCTCAATGGATTGGATGATCTCCACCCATATTGGGGAGGGCGATTTACTGAGTTCACTCATCCAAATGCTAATCCTGTCTGAAAACATTCTCAGACATGCCTAGAAATAACATTTAATCTGGGCACCCCTGGTGCAGTCAAATTGACACATAAAATTACCTATCACAATGTAGACATACTGTAAGTATAGATATGGAAATATAGCATATATAATCATTGAAATCTTTTGTGTATGTACATGCGTGTCTGTGTATACGTGTATGTGTGTCTGTTTCCATGTCTGTGTGTCTGTGTGTGTCCATGTGTGTGCTTAAGATTTTTCTTTTTCAACACCAGAATCATGACCTACACTTTGGGACCCTCTCCCAAGGTAAGAAGGCCCATTGGCCCCTCATTTCTTTGCATGACTAACATATGTCCTTGAAATTTCCATCAGAATTGTCTTCTGTGTTCTTCCATATTCTGCAGCCAACAATCCCTTTCCTACATATGAAATTACCTAGTTTTTGTGACCTTCAAAATATAGTCGAAACCTTGCCTGCTTTGCTTGAGATGGGGAAAAAAAACTCACATTTTTGCGTTTAGCATCCTAGATTTACAAAAATAAATAATAACCCTAATGAAGTCAAGGTGTGAACTTAGGCTTCTGGTGTTAGAGCCCCCAGTCATAATCACAACATTCTGCTGCTCCTCACTAATGCTAACTAAGTATCATTAGAACGATAGTGATCAGAAAGTAGAATTGATCATCCTAAAGGGGCTGGTAGAAGGGGGAAAAAGAAAGAAAAAGTAGAATGGAGGTTACCAGGCCTAGAGGGAGGGGGAATGGGATGATTCCATTCCATGTGTGGGATGATGAAAAATTTCTGGAAATATTAATAGATAGTAGGGATGATTATATAACATTATTAATATATTTAATACCACTGAATTGTATACTTAAAATGGTCAAAATGGTAGTTTATGTTATGCATATTTTGCCACAATAAGACACCAAAAACAGTGATTACTACTTGTGTTACAATTCATTTAAATTTTCTAAGCCTCAGTTTCCCCATCAGTAAAATGGTAACAATAACACCTACCCCAGAAAACTGTTGTGATAATTAAACTCTAACATCTGGAAAGCACCAGTGTGTGGCCCATTGTGAAGCCTACTTCATCCCGTGTCCTTTACCCAGTGCTAATACATTGCATTCCAAATCCAAATATCTGAAATCCAAAATCCTCTAAAATCCAAAACTTTTTGAATGCTGACACAACACTCAAAGGAAATGTTCATTGGAACATTTTGGATTTGGGATTTTGGGATTTGAGTTGCTCAACCTGTAAGTATAATACAAATATTCCAAAATCTGAAAAAATCCAAAACGCAAAACACTTCTGGTTCCAAGCATTTCAAATAAGGGATGTTCAACCATATCTGCATTCATTTATACTCCTTGGGCTCAGCTAGAGGACTTGGGAAATGTATGGGCTAAACGGGAAGCATGTCTGCTATTTAAAAGTGGTAGCACACTATGTGCAAATCCCCAGCACTTAATATGTGCACAGTGAATGTTTGTTCAACTAAACTGGATTGAATGGATAAACCACAAGGAAAGCAGAGAAGGACGAGGGTATTTTATTCTGAGATGGTTCTTGATGCAGGTATTGGGGACTCTTAATTCATAGAAGATATAAATAATATTTGTTGTGGTTCATTTGATTTCATTCCAGATTTCCACTACTTTTTAAAAGATGCTTTTTTATGTGCAGTTTTACTATCTTGAACAACCGGAGCCAATGAGAAATTAGTGTTTGGGGACCATCCATAATAAAGAAAATGGCAGTAAATGGTAGAAGAAGCACAGCCATAGGCCATAAGTTACTTAATCCCCAGTTGAGGGAATGTACACTAAAATCTGAAAAATGAAAACAGGCATTAATTGGACCCACCTTTTATTTTTAAGGTTGCATAGAGTCTATATAGGAATGACCATTATAATTATACCATTTAAGTTACACTGTTTTTAAATTCAGAGCAAGAAACAAACCTCTATTCCACAAATATACAACAACTTCTAGAAGTATAGAATAATTTTATATTCTGCTAGGTTAAGTGGAGAAAACAGGGTTGAGTGAGAGCAGAAAAGGAAATGCCAAGGTGTGAGAGAGACAGGAGAGAAAGCAGACCGGGAAGGTCAGATAGAGGACCAAGGAAAATAAGAAACCCACAGAAGGAAGAGACACAAATACAGAGAGAAAGAAAGAAGCACATAAAAGACGCAGAAGGATGACACGAAATTCTCAATGGGGTCTGAGGTAAGTGAAAGTCAACTGCTTTTGCCATACCCTGATACCACCATTGCCTCCTGTATCATCCGATGGCTACAATGTTCATAGTCCCACAATCGCTGTCCTCGGAGAAAGGCTCCACCATTCATTCAGACACTCCAGGCAAAAATGTGGGGATGTCCTAGAGCTTCCTGTCCCTTGTCACTATTGCCACATTCTGCTGAATTTTAACGCCTGCCGTAAGTTGTGCATCTGTTCACTTATTTCCGTCTCCACCCCGCTACTGGCATGACGACTCTGGCACAGGCCATCCTCCTCTCTCACCTGGATAGGAACACTGCTGCCCACCAAGACCCTCTACAATGGTCTCTCTGCTGCGCAGTGATCTCTTCATGGCAAACCTCATGGCCCTGGTTAAGCTTCTTTTGTCTCAAGTAACAGAAACTTGCTCAAGGCAGTTTAAGCCCCAAGTGGTGAAATGTATGAGTTTTTTCTCCCACAAAAAAAATATCTCCTGTTCCTCAGGTTAAATGGGCATAGGGAGCCAAGCAACTTCTAGGATGGGGGTAAAGAGAAAGGAGAGATCAGAAAGGAAATGTGACTCCAAGTGGTCAACACAGATCCTGCGCCGGGCCCCCTAGGGGCAGCTGGGCACTCAGCTGAGCGTGGTACTGATCCATGTCTCCCACCCCTTCAGAAGAGCCACTTGCCTGGGCCCTGCCAGCACCAGGGCCAGGGGCCCCGCTCAGCCGTATCACTGAGAACAAGACTGGCCACAGGTTGGGGCAGTCTGCCAGATAACAATAGGAATAGCTAGCGCATGCTGCATGACAGGAGCAAGCAAGAGTCCCTCTGGGCTCTGGTAAACATCTATAAATGTCTGAACAGCTAAAGGGAAGGAGTCAGAAAAACAGAAAGAGCCAGAGAGCGAGAGAGACTGACTGGACTTCCTGCCAATCAGGGAATGCGGGAGACATAATTCATTTGGTCCAGCCTGGAATAGGTGTCTTCCCATGGCCCAATCACCTACAGTCAAGCAGGTCGTGTCAGGTAAATTAAAGCACAGCAGCTGACAACACACCCCTGCTGGCGAGTTGAGGGGATGAAAGTAGTCGGATGAAGGGATTCCAGACTGTGTCACCACCCCAGAATGGCAACCATGCCCCATCCCTCCCTGAAACCCTTCAGTTCCCTTCCCATGAACTAGACCAGTGGTTCTCACACTTTAGTCTATGCGGGAGTCAGCTGGAGAATATTAAAACACAGATGCCTGGGCCCCAACACTGAAATTCTGATTAAATAGTCTGGCACAGGGCCAGAGAGTTTGCATCTCCATGGACCACAACACTGACAAGCAATGACCTAACAGATGTAGTGCAAGCTTTTTAAACAGGATCTGACAGACCTCCATACCTGGTTTTCATCCACCTTTTTTTTTTTTTGGCCAGGGACTCAGTCTTTAATCGTGGCAGGGCTGCACTCACGCACGCACTCACACACTGATTTGCTAGAAGAAGAGATCACCAAGTTTGAGGAGCGTGTGCAGAGTGTTGACACGGCAGCTTTCATCCACATTTTTAGCACCATTAACTGCTGCTAGCTCACTTTTCACTTTATGCTTCAGCACCTGCACATGTAGCATGATGTTTGTGGGAATACTACAAAAATTTTAAGGCTCTGTCTGCTCTTCTCTCAAACCCCTTCCTAATTTCTCCCAAAGGAGAAAAAGTTGCTGTGAGTTGAAGTGACTCCAGAATACTTATTGGGCCATATTTCCTAGTGTGTGTTGTGGGGCGTGCTGGGGGGAAGTAGGCAAGGACTAAATGGGCATCGCTCTCTCTCATTTATTACACACTGAAACGCCAGGACCCACTTCACCGTTGGGGGCCCTCTGGCCAGCTTGTACTGTCTCATGCTCACCTCTCTTCCACCCGAGTATCAGAAGTGGTAGCAAGGCCTTCAGAAAGAGCCCCCTCATTATCAGTTTGTCTGTGTGCTCTCCAGGTTTCTGTGTGTCTGTCTCTCTCCCACTAGTCTAGTATGAGCCATAAGATTCATATTTGGTCAAAAAGGAAAAAAAAAAAGGTCCCAAGCCTTGAAACCAAGGCCCAAGGCCCCGAACCCCAAAACCAATTCAAAAACAAAATTCAAAAATCACTTTGTTACCTTCTGTACATCACCAAGCATTACTTTATGCATTGTCACATAGTACTTTATGAGGTTACATGCACCAATATGTAGCCTAGCACATTATTTTTAAACAGAGAGACATTGACACACATCAGCTCAACTAAATAGATTCTCCAATCAAGACTGACTCATCTTGCAGCAGCTGCCACTTAACACTCCAATACAAACCGAGAAGAAAGAAGCTGGCTCCAGATTGGACAGAAACTATGTTTTATGACGTACCAGACACTCGCAGACCTTATCTTATCATAACTTCAAAACAAGCATGCAATTTGGGTATCGTTAGATCCTTATACTTGGTCACACAGTTAGTGTCAAAAGCCAGAGTTCAAATGTACCAGTTTCATTAATTACAAAGTAATTTGTCACAATGGGAGTACAGAGACATCTTTTATGTTTAACCACAACCACACAGCCAAAAACCTACTTGCAGCCCTAAGGCACAGGTGTGCCTGCGTTCCACATCTTTCATCAGCTTAGGAAACGGAATGACTTCCGAACCTGGATTAACAACTTTCCTTATGTCTCAATGCCTCCAAAGGTTAGAGCACATCAAAGGTTTTGCTATTCTCTTTCTTGGCACTGAGCAGGGACTTCACTCCCCAGGCACAGCCTGACGCAGCAGTACTTGCCACCCATAGCACAAAGAAAGCAGAAAAATACAGAACTGAGCATCAAGACTTTATCACAGAAACAGTGTTATCGAACACCAATCACATAACTGCTTGGGGGGCATGAGTTGAAAGAATAAGGCAAATAACCTCCTAAAGCATTCACCTCTGCTCTCATGAAATGGTTGACAAAGAATGACATTGAGTAAGGTGATTCAAAACTGGCATGCTACAATTATCCGACGAACTATTCTAAAAACAGGTTTTCATAAAAAAGGAGAGAAGGTAATGGATGATGGGAATCCACAGGAGCTGGGACAGAGGCATCCAAAAAACCTGCTTAGTCCCCAAGACTCACCAGTCCGGTTGCCATATGCTTCCATACATCCCCATCTTCAAGCCATGGGTCCCCTACCCAGCAGTGAATTAGCATCCTCCCAGGAGCTTTTAAAAATGCAGATTCTCAGGCCTTGTGTCAGACCCAAAGAATAAGAATCCTTGCAGAGTGGGACTAGGAATTGGTGTTCGTTTGATTTTCACTTCTCATTAGTTGACTTTAATGTAGCCAGTCACTCCAGGAACCAGCTGTCTTAACAAAACATTGACACACAAGAAAATTTACTGGAAGGGGGAAAAAAGTCCTCTGTAATTTAAATCAGATTTCCTTGCTGTCTAAAATGCTCCTGAGAGTTCTGAGGGTTCATCTTCTGCAGCGTGGCAGCATGCACTGCCTTACACTTCACTACACTTCACTTCCTCTACCAAGTCCCAAGACCACTTGTTTATCTTTAACATTTTTTCTGTGTAAGGAAATGCTATCCATTTTGTAGCCTAATATTTCAATTTGCATTCTGGACCACAGAGGAGGCAACACTCTGCTGCCAGACAAACCTATCACCTTCCCATGAAGACATTTATACAAAGACAAGGGGAGGTAGGTCCTTGGGCCAGACTTCCTCAAAGCTTCTCTTTTTTTTTCACATGCAGGTGCACAGCTAAGGCTCAAACCCTGGCCAAGATCATCAGTAAGAGAAGGACAGTGAGCAATTTAATTCATTTCCTATTCCCAAAGCTAAGTTGTTGCTTAAGTAAACAAAGGCTTCTGGCTGGCTTCTCTTTGTGAAATAGTTATATCAAATAATGTTTACATAGGGCTTTATTTTCCATATTACTTCTTCTTGCATCATTATCTCATCTAATCATCAGAATAACCCAGAGAATTAGGTATTACTTCCTTCCTTTAACATCAAGAGGCTGATGCTTAGACAAGTTAAATGACCTGCTCAAGGTCACACACCTAGAAAGCAGAAAAGACACAATTTAGAACCAGGTCTTTTAACTTCAAGTCTTCTAATGTAATCGTCCTGCCTTTATGAAGGCCAAACAAATGTTGAACGAATAAATGAACTGATGGATGGATAGGTGGAAAGATGATCTTTTATGAAACAAACAATGGTAAAAATTCAAATTAACTTTAATATTCACTATTGGATGTAACCCAGGAAGACATCAATACCTATATAAAAACCCATTGGAAATGAACTGCCAAACCAAAACCCAAAGCATGAGTCTTCTGGTTGGTCTTTTTACAGTAAGACATTTGTCAGGAATTTGTCTGAGCTGTCATTAAGGAAGCACAACACGGTGATTAAGACTCTAGAAGCAAATAGCCTGAGTTTGAATCCCAGATCTGCTACTTACCAGCCCTGCTACCAAGTTCTTTAACTTCTTTGTGCCTCCATTTCTTTGTCCACAAAATGAAAGTAATAATAGATATGCTTATAACTTATAGAGTTCGTTGAGGATTTTAAAAATTAAGTATATTTACTGTATTTAGAAATTTTAAGGCTCTGTCTGCTCTTCTCTCAAACCCCTTCCTAATTTCTCCCAAAGGAGAAAAAGTTGCTGTGAGTTGAAGTGACTCCAGAATACTTATTGGGCCATATTTCCTAGTGTGTGTTGTGGGGCGTGCTGGGGGGAAGTAGGCAAGGACTAAATGGGCATCGCTCTCTCTCATTTATTACACACTGAAACGCCAGGACCCACTTCACCGTTGGGGGCCCTCTGGCCAGCTTGTACTGTCTCATGCTCACCTCTCTTCCACCCGAGTATCAGAAGTGGTAGCAAGGCCTTCAGAAAGAGCCCCCTCATTATCAGTTTGTCTGTG
>NW_012149764.1:1057748-1088326 GCF_000956105.1 Propithecus coquereli
ACAGTAAGTCATACATTTATTTTACATTAATGAAAACATTTGCTCACATATAATCAACTCTCAATTGTCTACGTGTGGAGTATTCACTAGATTTAGGTTTTAGTTGGGGCTAGTTTTGTACTCTTCGTACATAGAGATGTTACCCCGAGAGTTCACTGCCCTTGGGAAAAGAGAAAGGAACTCACATTTGCAGAGCAAGCACCACATGCCAGGCACCAGGCCAGACACTTTACACATGCCGTCTTACTTAATTCTCATAAAACCACCACCAAGTGGCTATCATTATCCCCATTTTACAGATGAGAAAATCTAAGGCTCAGATTTAAATAAACCCCAGCTGGTAAGCGGTGAAGGGAAGATTAAATCCAAGCCTTTATCTTTCCTGAGCCCTTGCTCTTGCAAACTGTCTCTTGTTCAATATGAATATGAACATGCTCCTTACTAAATTCAAACAACTACATGTGTTTCCCCCAAACCATGCAATATATCATAACCGAGCTCTAACCCCAGGGGCAAATCCTGATGACCTGTAGGAACCATTTCTTGGGAAATCAATAGGCACAGGAAGATCAACTACCACTTTTACTCAGCAACAGAAGCGTGTCTTGTGCTATAATATGCGAAGTACTGGGATGATAATGGTACTTACCTTAGAAGGTGGTGGTGATCATTAATTGTGTTACAATAGCTCTCACCCATAGTAAGCACCCAATAGGTATTAGCTATAAAAGGCAGTTCAGCATAGTGTTAGAGCATGAACTTTAGAGCCAGATTGTCTATGCTCAAATCCGGACTATGTCACTTACTAATTGTGAGACCTTGGGCAAGTTATTTTTCTGTGCCACAGTTGCTCAGCTGTAAACTGGGATAACAACAGTACCTACCTCAATGGGTGGTTGTGAGAATTAAATGGGCTAATAAAGCCTGAAACATGTACTATTGTTGGATTATACATACATACATACACACACACACACACACACACACACACACATATAAAACTTATTTTGAGACAGGGTCTTGCTCTCTCACCCAGGCTAGAGTGCAGTGGTGCAATTATAGCTCACGATAGCCTCAAACTCCTGGGCTCAAGTGATCCTCCTGGCTCAGCCCCCTGAGAAGCTAAGTATACAGGCATGCCCCACCACACACGGATAATTTTTCTTTTTTTTTTTTTTTGTAGTGACAGGGTCTCACTATGTTTCCCAGGCTGGAGGATTTTATATTGGTGCAACTTTTTAGAGAGTGGTTTGGCAATAGATCTAACAATGTTTTAAATGTTTGTGCCTTCTGATTCATCAGTTTCATGCAAACAGCATGAACTATAATATTGTACATGTGTGTGTGTGCATGTCGAGGGAAACAACTAGGGATAAGAAAGAACTCCCTTAACTTAATAAGGATATCTATTAAATACCTAGGAAATATTTTTAAGTGGAAAAAATTAGAAAATCCCCTTATAGTCAGGAACAGAACAAGGATACCCGCTATATCATTGTTTCTAGCCAATATTATACTAAAGACTAAGCCATTTGCATTAAGAAGAAAAACAAATAAGGATTCAAAAGACAGAATCAAAGCTGCCGTTAAGTGCATACAAGATGATATCTATATAAAACTTAATAGAATCTATAGAAATTATTGAATTTAAGAAGACCTTAGCAACGTAGCAAGCTATAAGAATATAAAAAAAATATTGACTTCATTTTTATATACCAGAAATAAATAGAAAACATGATTTTCAAAAAGATGTTATGAGTTATATATTATTCTGTAACAAATTATCCCCCAAAATTAATGGCTTAAAACAAACATTTATTATCTCAGAGTTTCTCAGGGTAGCTCACAGCTGGATGGTTCTGGGTCAGGGTCTTTTGTAAGACATCGCAGTCACATGTTGGTGAGGGCTGTGATCTGAATCCTTAGCTGGGGCTAGAGGATGCACCTCCAACATGGCCCACTCATGTGGCTGGAGGCTGCAGGCCTTATCCTCGCTGGACATGAGCAAGCCCCAGTTCTTGCCACATGGGCCTCTCTGTAGGGCTGCTCGACTGTCTTCATGACATGGCACTGCCTCCCCCCACAGAGGTTCATCAGAGAAAGAGCAATGAGAAAGCCACAGTACCTTTTATGATGTAGTTTTTTAATTAGTTCTACTGTATTTTATTCCTTGGCAGTGAGCCACTAAGTTCGTCCCACACCTAACAGGAGGGGAATTAAGCCCCACTTTTTAAAGAGAGGCATTAACGTGAATATATTTTAAAACCAGAGATGTCACATACGACAGCAGAAAAGTTACTTAGAAATAAACCTAATGAAAGATGTTCAAAACCTTAAAGAGAAAATTTTAGAACTTTAGTGTAAGATCTTAAAGAAGACCAAAATAAATGCAGAAATACATGACAGGTAGTCTTAAGAGCAATTCTTCCAAATTGATATAATAATTCAATTCTAATTTAAGGCCCCAACAAATTATTTTAAATTTTTTTTGAAACTTGAAAAGAAGATTCTGAAGCACATATGGAAATAATTCAAAGGTCCGAGAATAGAAAAACTCTTGAAGGAGAAATAGTACAACATTGAAAAACATGCCCCACATATGTCAAGACTTCTTACGATGCCTGATATCAATGGCAATGAAAACATTGTGGGATTGTCTCAGAAACAGACAAACTGAGCAATGGCATGGAATAGAGAGCCCAGACACAGACCTACACAGCTATAGAAACTCGACATATGCCAGAGGTAACACTGCGAATAACTTGGGCAAGAATACACTATTTAATAAATAGTACTGGGACAACTGGCTATCCATGGAGGTAAAAAGGGAAATTGTATCCATATCATCTCAAACTATATCTCCAAATCAATGGGTTCCAGATAAATTTTAAACTTAAATGTGAAGGCAAATTATAAAACTAACCAAAGAATATACAAGAATATCTTTGTAACCTTATGATATGGAAGGGCTTCTTAAGCAGGCATGAAAAGTGCTGGCCATAAAAATGATTGATAAATTTAACTACATACTACTAAATATTGTCCTAGAGGCCAGGCACAGTGGCTCACGCCTGTAATCCTAGCACTCTGGGTGGCCAAGGCATGAGGATCACTTGAGGTCAGGAGTTCAAGAGCAGTGTGAACAAGAGTGAGACTCCATCTTTACAAAAAATAGAAAAATTAGCTGGGCGTAGTAGCACAAACCTGTATTCCCAGCTCCTCAGGAGGCTGAGGCAGGAGGATCATTTGAGCCCAGGAGTTTGAGGTTGCACTGAGCTATGATGATGCCACTGCACTCTAACTGAGGTGACAGAGCAAGACTCTGTCTCCCCCCAAAAAAAAAATTTATCCTAGAGCTATGAGCAAATTCAAAAGACTGAAAAATAAAATAATATGCATAAACATTAAAAGTAGAGCTAAACTGTCTATATTTATTCATGATGATTTTATTTCCAGAAACTCTAGAAATTCTAGTTAAAAAAAGAAATTTCTAGAAGATAGTTTGATAAGATGGTTAAATACACGATAAATATACAATGATAAATAACTTCTTTATACTAACAATAAGCACTTGGAAATGGAAATGGGAGATATTTCATTTACAAAGGCAAATAAAGTATTTCAGGAGAAATTTAACAAAGCAGGCTTAGGACTTTTATAAATAAATCTTTAAAATCTTGCCAAAAGTCACAAAACAAGATCTGACCAAATGGAAAAACAAAATATTCTGGTCAGTTCCTCTATATTTATTTTTGGGTACAATTAAGAAGGGGGGATGGGCTTGGTATAAATGGAGGATAACTCAGTATGCAGGTGAAGCTGACATTCACATTCAGCTATTCAGCAAATATTTATTAATCACTTAATAAATTCCAGGCTCTGAACTACACATGAATAATCATCCAGACCTGGTCCTGTTCTTAAGAAGCTGATCATTATTCAGTAGTAATGGAATATAAGGTTCCATAAAATCAAAAAACATGAGGGTTAGTAGAAGAGACCTTGAATGTCACCTGTACTCATGCCATTATTTGTCATATGTGGAAACTGAGGCCCAGAGAGATGTGACGTGTTGAAGTTTGCACAGTTAGTAGCCAAGCTGGGACTACAACTCAGTTCCCTTGACTTTCCCAATATATCATCCATGCCTCTATGATTGTAGCCCAGAGTTTAGACTGTATTCCTCAGTTTTGTCTAATCTAGTACTTACAGAGATTTTACAACACTATTATGACACATGATCATAGACATTAGACTTGAGGGAAAACTAGGCATTGTCATGGTGCTCATACTCTATTAATACTTTGTTGGACAACAAATAAGATTTTAATAGCTTTCTGGAGAATAGCAAACAGCTATTAAAAAGATGATGTAAATCTAGACATAGATCTACACATGGAAAAATGACTATTACATATCATTGAGTCAATAAAGGTTTTAGAATGTCACATTTATCATTATCCCATAGATGTAATTGTATGTATAAATGTATGTGAAATTATACATATTAAAATTGTATGTGTGTATACATATGTGTATAGATATATACAGAGAGATAGCAAGACAGTTTTCTGGACGAATGCTTACCATGATGTTAACAATACATAGTTATTTTGGGTTGTAAAATTTGAGGTGGATTTTATTTTCTTCTTTCTAAATTTCTCTATTGTTGATTTTTTAAAATATTAATCAGGTATCTTTATGAAAGCAATGAAATTTAAAAGATAGGCTGTCCTGAATAACCCCAGGTATCACAAGTATGATCAATGAGCTAAAACAAATGCTCATATTAGAACGTAGGTAGGGTCACAGCAGGACCTACTCATCCAGAAAAAGGAATGATGGAAAGAATCTGTATTTAGGACCAAATGATGCACCTTTCTAAAGTTTACAAATAACCTGGGATTTCTCTCTATATAAGTGTCCACTACAATAATACAAGAGATTCAAAGTATATATTTATACGAGGTGACAGATACCTTAAGTTGGCACATCAACACCAAGTCCCAAACATCTAGAGCCCCAACTACACTGTAAATACTGGGAAGGACACTAATCACCTTCCCAAACTTCCCTGTGACTCAGATCTGACCAATCTGAAGTGGAATTTACTGGGTGGGGCTTCCTTCCAGAATATTCTTTTAAAAAGGGTCCCTTATTTCTTTTGTCCCTTTTTCTTGGTCTTTCCATCTTCTAACAGCCTGGAATACAGACTTAATTCCTGCAGTACCAAAGTCCTCTTGCAATCATAAGGAAAAAAGTTAATATACTCAAGATGGCAAAGCAGAAAGATGGAAGGATCCTGAATCCTTGGTGACATCCTTAGCCCCTCTCCCAGCCCTGGACTGCCAATTTGGGGCATTTCATCACAGAAGGAAAATAATGCCTACATGTAGAAGCCCTTCTTTATCTTTCTTTCAGTTACATAGAGCCAAACATAATCCTAAAAGACAGACGCAATAAAACCTCCTCAAATTGACTTTACTAAGTTACAGTTTGCGATGTTCTTGGATAAGCAGGAGCTAAAATTGACTTCTGCCAAATTAATTTTAAAATAAATCAAGAGTGAAATTATGGGGGCAAGGAAAATCATTACCTTTCTCGAAAGACTAGGCTACTTATTAATCACAAGCTCCTTAGCAGCACCCAGGCTGGGTTACATACAAATAGTTGCTATATATGAATTCTACTAATTTTTATTTATTCCATAAATAATTTTTGGCAATGCATTCCTAACTCACTTTGATCTTCAGTCCAGAATACTGACTTTTCTCATGGCATTCTCTGAAATCAGCTGCACTGCTTTAAAATTTAATCTGCATCAACATAAGAATATAGCCACAAATATATTCATTTACATCTATTATTTATGCTTTTCATTGTGTGTAACTCTCATACACGTTCATCACCTAAGGTCCAACTCTTCTCTTCTGCCTTTATGAATAGCCCCTGCAATGCAAAGAATGATATTTTAGAAAGATGCATGCAAAGTATTTATCTACACCATAGAATTGTGCTGTGACTGATAACTGTTGACCTGTACAAAAAAAAAAAAATAGCTTTTGGAGTAAAACTGCATAGGAAATTTGTATAATATAATTGATTCATCATTAATCATTTGCAGTCCTTTCCCTTCACCACATTTATTAATCCTTAAAAGATTTTCAGAGAATGGTTCTATTCCAGTGTTCTTCACATACCATCTGTTCAAGCACATTCCTTATATTCTTACTAGGTTTTCACAGATGCCACTTTTTAAATCGGCAAATCTCCTCAGGAGCATCATCTGGCTCCCGTCATCCCACTCCAGGGAGCCTCTCACTGCAGTAATGCCCCCGTCAGAGCAGATGTTCCGTAATCTCTGGCATATTTCCCTTCCTTAGTAGAGTTCTTGAATGCAAATTTTGAGATGAAAAAAAAACTCTTAGGGTGAAAGCATTTTCCGCAAATGCTTTCTCTCTGTGTGGAATGCGGTGCTCAGTCACCTTATTTCTGCTTTTCTGGAGGCTTGGTAAGAGAGAACCTCGTTGCCCGGATTAGAGGGAACAGAGACGGAGACCACGGAGACCAGGAGAGCACAAGGCAAACCAAAAGAAGTTAGATGCAAAGCGGTATCAAATTATATGACTAAACTTTTTAAAGGTCACCTGGGCTGCTTCTCAGTGGAGAATAAGCAAGGCTCTGGTTTGGGTGGAAGAGAATATACTGCTCTGGCCAGGTATGCGGCACACAACTGTGACTACCTATGCAGTATAAAATGGAGGAGAGAAATCTTCCACGAAATTAGATCAGGGAAGGGCAGTTAGTTTGGATAACCAATTCCAGCTCTTTTTTAAATGCCAAGATCTGATACCTAAACTACTCAAAAACATTTCTTCCACATCTACAACTTGCTTGTTCTGTGTAGGTACAACCCTCAGAATAAAAAATATACACAATGAGGCAGAAGCAATATGAAGTTAGAAGGAAAGGGCGCTGGCCAGGAGTTAGAAAAGGGGTTGAATCGGGTATGTTAGGGGGTACTAACTCACCTATCTGTGGGACCTTGGGCTAGTCACCTACCCTATCTGACACCTCAGTGTCCTTATTTCTAAAGTGAGCAGTAGAACTAGATGACCTCTGGGTCACTCCCTGTTTGAAAACTGCACAGTGCCTTGCAGGCAGTAGGTATCCTCACTCTATGCTGAATTGTCAAGATCGAGACAAAGTGTACCTCTCCAAGATGGTGCGATCTGTCCCATCAGCTAGGGCAAAAAGAAGCACATTGAAAGACAGTCCCTGTATGTTTAGGAGGAATAATAAATGAAGATGAGAAACCAAATCAAGGTTGTGTAAGTAAGGGGCTGCATACTCAGTTGCTACAGTCTAGAGAGGAGGACCGTGCCCAGAGGGGCAGGAGGATGAGTCCCAGATCCCAGATCCAGCTCTGCAAGCCACTCGTCGAGCAAAATCAGGCTGGAAACCCATGTCTCTAAGTCCCGGATTCTTCATCTGTAAAAAGGGAATTAAAGTGGATGGATGTGCTCTGGGAGAGTAGGTGAACCTCCAGATTTAAGCCTGATTGCATGAATAAAAAGGACGTTCAGTTACAGCCTTCTCTTCTCCCCATCATTTACTCTTCCTTTTTCTAAACTCACAGACAACTTTAATTTGGTCAGAAAGAATTTCAACTGACTAGGACACTTTGCAATCAATTGCTGCTCCCATTCATTCCACGTTTCACCCATGATAAGACAGGCAAATGTAAAGAGATGGTGGACAAATAGTTCAATTAGTAGAAGAAATTTACCAGACTTAACAGAGGCTTTGGGAGAAAACAACCTACTGTTTTTCTTTTTATGAAAGTTGGAGAGTTTTTTTTTATAACTATTTTGTTTTTAAGTATTATATTAATTATCCAGATGTTTATCTCGACTTCCCACTCTACAATTACAATCTTAGTCATTTACTTTCAAAGGCTTTAAAGGAAACACAGCTTCCCAGGCAAATGCCAAAGTTCCCTTCTGTCTCCCCTCCTCCTACCCTTCTCTTCTCCACTTCTATCCCCTTCTCCCTTTTCTCCCTTTTCTCTTCCTCTTTCTCTCTCCCTTTCAGAACTGGGTAAGTTTGCAAAGGTATTTATTAATATTCTCAGCACCTTTGACATATTTCTACCATTTGCCTTCGTTTGCCCCTTTTGACACTATTCTCCCCAAACCATCCTAAATCCATTGCGAAATGCCCCCATCCCCAAGCCTGCCAAAGACCTATTCAGGCTTCTCAATCCTGTCCCGTCACCCCATTCATTGTCCTATCACGATTCCTTTCTCCTTGTTGCATTCCCTTTTAGTCTCAGAAGTGGTAGGCCAGTTTATGCTGGCAAACTCCTTTGATTAAGAGGTTTGGAAGCCCTGCATATTTAAAAGACCCATTCAGACACATAATACCTTAACACTGCCCTGTCCAATATGGTAGCCACTAGCCACATGTGGCTATTTAAATTTAAATACAAATTAATTAAAATTAAATAATCTTTAAAATTTCATTCCTCGTGGCGGTTGTTGTTTTAAACCATAACAACATTCCTATCCACACATAAAGTTCAGGAATTAATGTTAATAGTGGACTGAGAATGTGATCATTATTTCTGTGTTGAGAAACTCTACGGATGCTAAAAATGGACTTATTTGTGTGCTGTAAGTGTACAATCAGGAATTTGGGTAGGACATGGCTGGATGAGGGAGAGATGATTATCTTTTTGTTGAGTACCTATTCTATGCCAGGATTTGGGTTAGGCCAACTGAAGAGAAAGTAGAGGAGCATTCTGTTTTTATATTAGCAGGAAATGTTTCAGTAGCCCATTTTGCAGATAAGAAAACAGAGACTAAAAGAGGCTAAGTAATGTGCCTAAAGCTTTGAAGCCAGAATGCAAAATCGAGTCTGTCTGCATTCCAGTGTTCTTTCTACTGGGCCATGCTGCTATAAATCTCTGTCACCAAGGAAGAGCAGGTAGGACTCCCAGCCACTGTTCCTCAAAGCTTACTAGTTTTCTTTCCTTCAAAGTGGAACCTAGGGCAATGTCAATACAGAGCAATTACGTTTTTAAACTTTGAGATAATTGTAGATTTGCAGGCAGTTGTAAGATATAATAGAGATATTGCATATCCCTTTAATAAGATTTTTTAATCTGTTACATACTAGGCCCCTTACTTAGTGCTGGGGCCAGAGAGACAAGATTGTCCTTACTCTTGAGGACTTTGAAGTCTAAAGTGGGGGACATATAAATAAATCATTGATATGGAGTTGGTTTTAAAGCAAACATGCTATTTTCACCTATCGATTAACAAGTAACATTATAATAATGACATTCTAGCTAAGCTTCTGTGAAACAGACACTTAACTTCTGTGCCTTAGTTTTCTAATCTGTAAAACAGGAGTAATAATAGCACCTTTGATACAAGACTGGTGTGAACATTAACATAGTACAGTACCTGGGCATTCTAGTTACTATTAATATTGCATCAATTATTAATATTCTGTTCTCTATGTTTAAATTTTTCTATAATGCACTTATGTGACTTGAGAGATGAGAAAAACTCTGAGAAAAAATTTTAATTGCCCTTACTTAAAATAAGTGTTTCATTTTTAAAGCAAGGTATGTATTAATACTATCTTAAATGAGAACACTGAGATAATCCCGTCAGAAACACAGATGTCAGAGAAAGCCAATGTCTGAGTTGACTTTTGGAGCAAGGATTTAGGAAGAATAAGGATAGAAGGGAATTCAAGACAAATGAAATATCAAGCAAGGACTTAGAATCTTAATAATTGAAAGGCAGAAGGGGGCCTGAAGATCATCCAGTCCTACTTTCTACCCTGTACAGATATCCCTTGCATCCTGCTCTACAGATTCTTAAATGCATTCCGAGAGAGGGTGCCTCCCACTTTATGAGCCAACCCACTCTATTGTTGGACAGTTGTATTTATTATAAAGTGTTTCCATATATGGATACTCACCTACTATTGTACCTACATACATACACATTCGAGCAAAATCCAAGCAACATGCCCAAACCAGCAGATGTATTTGGGACATAATAGTCATGTAAATGTAGTCTATCAAGGTAATATTCCTGAATCTACTGCATGGTTGTGTTGTTTGTGCTTAGCTTTGTGATGCCATACAAACATTAGTAACTCTAGTTTTTAAAAGCAAAAACCTTGTGTGTTGAAAGTTCAGGTAAAGTAGTAGTATATAATTTCAATGGAAAGAGAGGAAAACCAAAAATATGAAAATGGTGCGACTTTTACTTTAAAATAGTATAATTGATTCTGGAGAGAAAAGGTGAGTTTATGTAACATGTGAGAACTATTATGACAGTGCTTGGCACCGTGTAAAGAAAAGATAGAGTAGGAAAACAGTTAAGTGTGTGGCTAGAGAAACAACATCAATATTGTATGCCAATAGGGGAGCACTAGAAATACATCTAGGAACTTACAGCCTAGGCCTGGTAAGAAGCTTTATCATAAGCTTATAGGTCTGAGGCTGACTGAAAGCTAAATAACATCAATGAATGTTATACTAGCAGGTGCAGACCCCGTAGCGACTATTACCTGTCTCAACGACTTTGAAACACAGTTAAAACTAAACTTGAAGGATGGACATATTTGAAACACAGACTTCGGTGGGGGGGGAACCAAGGGCAACACACCTAACCTAATCATCTGTACCACGGGAAGGGCGGCGGGAGGAGGGGGGAGGAGGGAGGAGGGGACGGGTATTTGTATACACAAGGAGTGCAATGCGTACTACCTGAAGGATGGACATATTTGAAACACGGACTTCGGAGGGGGGGGGAACCAAGGGCAACACACGTAACCTAAACGTATGTACACCCATAATTTGCTGAAATTAAAAAAAAAAAAAAAAAAAAGATGAAAAAAATATATATATATGTAAAATAGAAATTAAAATTACCTGTAACTACTTAAAAAAAAAAACAAAAAACTAAACTTGATAAAGATAGCCCTACATATCAGTGAGGAAAAGCTGGGTTATTCAATTAATGTGTTGAGGCATCGGGATAAAAACTTGAAAAATAAATTGGGCCCCTACATCACTCTTTACATCAAAATTAATTCCTGATGGTCCAAATTCTTAAATGTAAAAATAAAACCATAAGAAGAAAATGTTTTAAGAATTACAAAATGGTGAAGACTTCTAATATCACACAACACCCACCAGCCATAAACTGAAAGTTTTGCATGGGAAAAATTTCACAAAAGGATTCACTGAGAAATAAATATCTGCAATCCATATCAGAAGCAAAGGGCCTGTTTCCATGATATATTAAGCTCACCCACAAATCAAGAAAACACCAATAATTCAATGGAAAATATAGTCAAAGTAGATGAACAGTTCCCAGAAAAAGAAACATAATCTCTCTTAATCACATGAAAAAATGCTCAATCACATTCATAAGAGAAATAGAAATTAAATTAACCCACATATCGTTTTCAACTATAAAATTGGTAGAGTTCAAAAAGTGTGATAATACATTCTCGTCCATTGATGGCGAGTTGTAAATTGGTAAAACTTTTATGGTGCGAAATTTAGCACTATCAAAATTACAAATATGCAGTCTTTGACCTAATAATTCCACCTCTAATGATATATCCTTTATATATACATTGAACATGTATAAATATATGTATAAAGTTATGTTATACCATTGTTTATGAGAGCAAAGACAGAAAACAATCTGAATGGCTATCACTATCAAACTGCTAAGTGGCTATTTTCAAAATGAGACAGATATTTATGTTCAGATATGAAAACATCTCTGATATATATGGTTAACTGGAAAAAACAAAGTGTATAGCATTCTACGATTTGTATTAATTATGGAGAGCTATTGAAATGATAAAGATGGGTAGGTTTTTGCTTGTATATGTTTAGAATATTTCTGGAAGTATTGTCAAAAAACAGTCATAGTGGTTGCTTCCTTGGAGGCTGAAAGTTAGGGTTGGGAGAGAGAGAAACTTTCTACTATAATGTGCCTTTGTACCTTTGGAATTTTTTAAACTATGAACATCTATTAGCTATTCAAAATAAGTTGAATCAAAAAACTAATTCTGCTGATGATATGATCCTATATCTAGAAAACCCCAAAGAGTCTACCAAGAGACTCCTGGGATTGATAAATAAATTCAGCAAAGTCTCAGTTTACAAAAATCAATGTACACAAATCAGTAGCATTCCTATACACCAACAACAGTCAAGCTGAGAGTCAAATCAAAGACTCAATACCATTCACAATAGCTACAAAGAAAATAAAATACCTAGGAATATATTTAACCAAGGAGGAGAAAGATTTCTACAAAAAGAACTATGAATCACTGAGGAAAAGAATTGCAGAGGGCACGAATGGAAAAACATATCATGCTCATGGATAGGTACAATCAACATTGTTAAAATGTCCATACCACTCAAAGTGATTTAGAGATTCAATGTAATCTCCATCAAAATGCCAGCGTCATATTTCACTGATCTAGAAAAAAATAACTCTATGCTTCATTTGGAACCAGAAAAAAAGCCTAAATAGCCAAAACAATCTTAAGCAAAAGTAAAAAATCTGGAGGCATCACATTATGACTTCAAAGTGTAATACAAAGGCCACAGTAAACAAAACAGCATGGTATTGGCACAAAAAGAGAGACATAGACCAATGGAACAGAATAGAGAGCCCAAATATAAAGCCATCCACATACAGCCAAATGATCTTTGACAAAGCAGACAACAATATACACTGGGGAAAAGCAGCCCTGTTCAATGCATGGTCCTGGGAAAATTGGATAGCCACACGCAGAAGACTGAAACAGGATCCAAAATTAATTCAAGATAGATAAAAGACTTAAATGTAAAGCATGAAACCATAAAAATTCTAGAAGAAAATGTTGGAAAACTCTTCTAGATATCAGCCTAGGCAAAGAATTTATGAAGACGACCCCAATGGCAATCTCAGCAACAAGAATAAATAAATGGGATTTGATTAAATCAAAAAGCTTTTGCACAGCTAAGGAAATAATCAACTGAGCAAACAGACAACCTACAGAATGGGAAAAAATATTATCAAGCTATACATCCAATTAAAGGCTAATAACCAGAATCAGTCTGCAATCTCAATAATTAAGCCTCCGTATTCTATAGCTAATTCAGTTGATTTCATCTCAGCACACAGACACTGAGCAGCACTTCCTAAGAGCAAGGTTGACCAACATTTTTATTAGCAATAATCTCCACTGCCTTCTGATTATCTAGAGATTTAAGACCACATAATCATCCTCTACGTCACAGAGGAGAGGGGGAGAAAATGGGCTAAGAGGCTCTAAATCCCTCCTAACACTTGCATCTTCCCCATCAGCAAGATTAGAGCAGCCGACAGCCCTCTGTGACTGTGTTCAGACCTCGCGTGCTGTCTGGCAGCTCTGTGGCAACGCCTAGGACCCTAAGTATGCTGGTCCAGTTTGTTCTCTCTGAGATAGCGCAGGCCACGTGATCCATCTTCCCAGAGGCCGTGAGCAGGCTAGGGGCCCTACGACAGCCAGGACAGAAAAGCAAGGGGTCCACGTCCCCCAGCTATGCTGAAGCAGAGCGAGAGGAGAAGGTCTTGGAGCTATAAGCCCTGGAATGCTACGGAGAGCGAGGACGCGCCCCAAGAAGGGGGCAGCCAACACCGCCGGAGCATTTGCTCCGTGGGGGGCCGTTCCTGCTCCCAGGCCAGCATCCCGCCGTGGACGGAGGGCAATTACAACTACTACATCGAGGAGGACGAGGATGGGGCGGAGGAGGATGAGTGGAAGGATGACGTTGCCAAGGACGACCAGAGGCCAGAAGAAGTCACCACCGTGCAGCCTGATGACGCCACCGACGCTCCGGCCCAGTGGTCCACGCTGAACGTGAACGTGGGCGGCCAGAGCTACCGGCTGGACTACTGCGAGCTGGTCGGCTACCCCAAGACGCGCCTGGGCCGCCTGGCCACCTCCACCAGCCGCAGCCGCCAGCTAAGCCTGTGCGACGACTACGAGGCGCGGACGGACGAATACTTCTTCGACCGTGACCCGGCCGTCTTCCAGCTGGTCTACAACTTCTACGTGTCCGGGGTGCTGCTGGTGCTGGACGGGCTGTGCCCGCGCAGCTTCCTGGAGGAGCTGGGCTACTGGGGCGTGCGGCTCAAGTACACGCCGCGCTGCTGCCGCATCTGCTTCGAGGAGCGGCGCGACGAGCTGAGCGAGCAGCTCAAGATCCAGCGCGAGCTGCGGGCCCAGGCGCAGGCCGAGGAGGCCGAGGAGCTCTTCCGCGACATGCGCTTCTACGGACCGCAGCGCCGGCGCCTCTGGAACCTCATGGAGAAGCCCTTCTCGTCGGTGGCCGCCAAGGCCATCGGAGTGGCCTCCAGCCTCTTCGTGCTCATCTCCGTCGTGGCGCTGGCGCTCAACACCGTGGAGGAGGAGCAGCATCAGACAGAGGAGGACGCGGGCGACCCAGACCTGCGGCCCATCCTGGAGCACGTGGAGATGCTGTGCATCGGCTTCTTCACGCTCGAGTACTTGCTGCGCCTCGCCTCCACGCCCGACCTGCGGCGCTTCGTGCGCAGCGCCCTCAACCTGGTGGACCTGGTGGCCATCCTGCCGCTCTACCTGCAGCTGCTGCTCGAGTGCTTCACCGGCGAGGACCAGCAGCAGCACGGCCAGACGATGGGCCGGGTGGGCAAGGTGGGCCAGGTGCTGCGCATCATGCGCCTCATGCGCATCTTCCGCATCCTCAAGTTAGCGCGCCACTCCACCGGCCTGCGCGCCTTCGGCTTCACGCTGCGCCAGTGCTACCAGCAGGTGGGCTGCCTCATGCTCTTCATCACCATGGGCATCTTCACCTTCTCCGCAGCCGTCTACTCCGTGGAACACGACGTGCCAGGCACCAACTTCACCAGCATCCCCCACTCCTGGTGGTGGGCCGCGGTGAGTCCCAAGACTTTGGGCTTTCCCTTCCTCTTCCCCGTCCGGGCAGAATGCTGCTCCTCCCTTTCCTGGGTTATCAGCTCTGGTCTCTGACCATTTCCCCAGTCGCTGCGTGCCGCTCACAAAATGGCAGTGGATGTCAAAGGCCTGGAGACAATCTCTGAAACCGAGTTTGACGCGGCCCTAGGAATCTCCACATCTAGATTTAGTCTTAAACCACTGACAGGCAGATTTTAAAGGAGGGTTCATCATCATTACTATCATTTACCGTTTATTGAACACCCGGTGTACTAAATGGTTTATAAAGCTTGTCTCATTTCAGCATCACAACCCTGTGAGATGGTTATGAGTATCATTTTTTTAGAAGAAATGTAGAAATGGCTTTCGTTTTTGAAGGAAACTGTAGATTCACACAGAAAATGAAGTGAGACCTGGCTGAACGATGTCGACCCTAACTGAAATTCCATGGCCTCTGGTTCCAGTCTAATCTGAGTGTGGAAAGAAGCATCTAAAACTGAAACTTGCTCCAACTTCACTAAAGTTCTTTCAGGACCCAATATTATTGCCCCATTTTACAGTAGAGGAAGTTGAGGTACAGAGAGTTTGAGTGTAGACACACAGGTAGGGGTGGCAGAGCCAGGAAACCCAAACCTACCGAATTCCAAAATCCATGCCCTTTCCACTCAGGCACTGTCTCTTTTAAGTTTTAGTTCTTTTGCGTGTCTTGCTTAATTTATGCAGTGGGTATATTAGTTATTTTTATCACAGTTTTCTTGGTATTTTTATCTTTGCCTTTTTATAATTTATGCCATTTACTCAAATATCGATTTCTAGTACGCTAGACGAATCCCTGGAAATACATGCTAAATGGGTCTTCTCAGATCAATGATTAAGTTGGCATATATACCTAGGAAAGAATTAGATGTATTGTTTCCTTATTTTTCTTTTAAGTAGATTGTTTGTAATGCCTTTAAAGCATTCAGCAATTATAACCAGTTTTCCCATGTTAGAAAGTAGATATTTTCAACATTAACTTTGTGTCTGTCAGAACCAGCAGTCTGTTGTGAACTTCTGAGACAAACCAACCCAGGGCTACTATCAGTGTAGTGCAGCCTGATGGAAGATTTAGAGAACCTGATTCTCGTCCCAGATCTGCCAATAATTAAGTATGACCCTGAATAATTAACTGTAAAGCCTCACTCCCTGTTCTTAGTTTTCTCATTCCTAAAAGAGGAGGTTGGACCTGTAGAGGTCCACAGTTCGATGAGTCTTCCTTCCCTTGAAACCGGAAAGCTTATATGTACACACCAGGATTTGTGAGCTTTCTGCAGTGATGGGATGACGTTAGGCTCTTCCGAATGAGCCAGCCAAATGCTGCTCCTCTGATCATATTCCAAGTGATGAAAGGTCGTCCCCATAGTAGATAAACCATGTGTACAGATGGAGTTCATGAAGGATGATTTGTCCCCAGCAAATGACATTTACTTTGGAGGTGACTAAAGCAGGAAGGCAAAAGAGCAAATCCATATGCTGATGATATAATACAAAGTTTTAGAGTCAAATTTCCATCCATCCAAATATCTTAAAAGGCTACCATACACAGGCACTGGACCTAGTGGACTCCTTGATACTACAGCTTTAACCCACAAAAGTTTTTTTTAACCTTTTGTATATTAATATAAATATTTTGATAAGAATTATGTTACTAATATTGGATTTTTAGTTTTAAAATTTTTCTGAATACCAATTGATCCCATTTTCTTCTTTATGTACAATGAAGTTTAAAACTTTCAGATTATACCTTTTACGTTAACTGAAATTATTTTACTCAAGATCAATGTTTTCCATATTAATATAAATATTTTGATAAGAATTATGTTACTAATATTGGATTTTTAGTTTTAAAATTTTTCTGAATACCAATTGATCCCATTTTCTGCTTTGTTTTATGTATAATGAAGTTTAAAACTTTCAGATTATACCTTTTATGTTAACTGAAATTATTTTACTCAAGATCAATGTTTTCCATAAGTTTTTACAGAAACTGAATCACCAGTTTTTTAGTTTTTTTTAATCAATAACAAAGTTTACCAATTATTGCTTTTAGCAAGGTGAGTTTTCTTTTGTAGCCATTATCTGTACTAGGCAATATTTTCACAGGCCAAATTTTGCACATTCTAACCTTCGCATTTACCCACCTTACCTTTTATTAACCAGTAAAATTCATTACAAATAAGACTGACAACTTGTATTTGTTTCTAAACTAATCTATGAAAGCAATAGAAACAACTCCCCTCAAATATTCTAGAGTTACTGTATTCCCCAGGACTGATGTTATTAATCCAATTCTTCTCTATACTTCTAATTATACTGCATAACATGTACCAAGGTCCACATTCTCAGTATAACAAAGATAAAAGAACACTGTCAAAATAATGTGAACAGGCTGGGCACAGTGGCTCATGCCTATAATCCTAGCACTCTGGGAAGCCAAGGTGGAGGATTGTTTCAGTTCTCTACTAAAAATAGAAAACCTCGCTGGGCATGGTGGCATGCACCTGTAGTCCCAGCTACTAGGGAGTCTGGCACAGGAAGATTGCTTGAGCCCAGGAGTTTGAGGTTGCAGTGAGCTATGATCATGCCACTGCACTCTAGCGGGGGCAACCGAGTAAGATTGTCTCAAAAAAAAAAAAAAAGGTGAAAAAAATGCCTTGTTTCCTATATGTAGATGCAAAGTGAAAAGATGCAAAATATTAGGACCAATTCTTCATGTAACGCACCAAAATCAATCTTATTCATTCATTGAACAAGAAGTTTGAGCACCTCCAATGTACCAAGTGGTGTTATAAACACTAGGTACAGAGAGATAGAAGAAAAAAAAAAAAGATGAAGTTCTTACCCTCGTGGAGCTTATATTCTAGTGGAGACGGACAGATGAGAATTTCAGAAATTGGTGTGGCTTGTCAGGATAATAGGACAGAGAGTGATTCTGGTGGTTGAGTCTACCTTTGACGGTACAGAGAAGCCCTCTTGCGGAAGATGCCATTGAGATAGAATTTGAATGATGAGAAGAAACTCACCTAAATATGTATGACCAAACAGACATGAGAATCTTGGGGCCAGGTGCAGTGTCTCACACCTGTAATCCTAGCACTCTAGGAGGCTGAGGTGGGAGGATCGCTTGAGGTCAAGAGTTTGAGACTGGCCTGAGCAGGAGTGAGACCCCATCTCTACTAAAAATAGAAAAAATTAGCCAGGTGTGGTGGTGTGCACCCGTAGTCCCAGCTACTGGGGGGGCTAAAGCAGGAGGATCGCTTGAGCCCAGGAGTTTGAGGTTGCTGTGAGCTAAGCTGATGCCACGGCATTCTAGCGTGGGCAACAGAGCAAGACTTTGTCTCAAAAAAAAAAAAAAAAAAAAGAAAAAAGAATCTGAGAAGAGGATTCCTGAAAGTAACTCTGATCCAGTGGTCTCCAAGCATTTTATTGATCATACATCTCATAATTTTTAAAATTTCTGAGCACATATTCATGATAAATGTGTTTATAAATGAATTATGTTATTGCCACAATAATGATGCGTCACAAACCCCCAAAACTCAATGGCTTAAAACATCAAGCATTTCTTTAGCTTATGAATTTAAAAGTCAGCATTTAGTTTAGTTTCAACTAGAAGGCTCTTCTCATTCATGAAGTTATTGTCACTCATTCACATGCCTAATGGTCAGCAGGCATGGAGGGAGAGACTAAGCCACATGTCTCCAATGCTGCAGCAGCCATGTATCCATGGCTTGAGCAAAGGGGAAGAGGGAGAGTGCAAGCCCAATCACACAAACACTACATAAGCTTCTGTTCATGTGATTTGCTGAACCCATTGGCCAAGGGAAGTCGCGTGGTCATACTTGGTCAAGGGGTGGGGCAGGTTAGGAAATGCTGCAAAGTTATCTGGCAAGGAGCTTGGTTACAGGAAGATAGAAAGAATTAGGTCCAATAATATAATTGTTCTACTGTAGTAATATACTACTACTCAGACATAAACATCAGAAAACATATACTCACAAATTGAAATTTAAAGATGAGGTAAAGAAAAATATGATATTTTCTTCTGCTACTCCAGAACTTTGCCCCTTGTGGAATATTCACCCAACATTAGAGACATTCTCTAATCCATTCTTCTATGTATTTTTAGTACTTTCAGACAACCCCAAGTCTGATTTACTTTTAAAAATCTTTCTTCTTTCTATGCCAAGGATCCTACAACTTTCCTCTATAATTCAACTAAAGGTTTTAAGAGGAATACAGTAATTTGCATTGTTGTGAATTTTCCTACAGTTGCAAAACAAATCCCTCATGGACACTTATGTTTGCAAAGGCTCATGTATTAGGATATAAGATGGACCTGTCTTATTTGTCTGTCACATGGAGGTTATTTGTGTACTAATGTAATAGGAAACATATGTAAAATGCTAGCCTGTAGTAAGTCTGCAATAAATAGAAGCTACTTTATATGACTAGTTGATAGTCTCTATCACATGGAAGCAATAACCTTTGCTTCCAGATTCATTTTGGGGAGAAATAAAACAGAAATGATTCCTTCTCTCCTGGGGAACAGAGAGAAACTGAAAAATACAGAAGGGTCAGCTGTTCCATCATGGGAGAGCTGCTGAGTGTGCAAACAGGCCCACGCCTGGAGCAGCTCCAGTCATTCTGGGGCTCTCTAGGCTGCCTGGGAGTGGGAAATGCATGGCACGGCTCCCTGTGTGGTATACAAACCATTTTCTTCTGAGCTATCCAGAGCTAGTTAAAGCTGTAGAAACCAAACAGGAAACTTTGGCATGAAATCATTGCTTCAGAAACTAACAAAAGCTTCTCAGAAAATTTATCTCTAGCTAACGCACCAGATAATTGTGTCCCAGAGACGCTGGTCCCATCTTTGTTTTCCTAAAGTATGTTATTATTTCCTGGCAAATAGGTGACACGAGATCACTGAAATGTATTCTTGTTGATTGATTGCTTGGAGGAGATCCATTTGGATGGTAAATTGGTTGGGTTACAGTAAAGAAAATGGACACCACAGTGGTATTTCGAACAGAGAAATTTGATACAGGGAAATAGATGGGTATTAGAAGACCGGAAGAGCAAAAATGGGAAACTGAGATAATCCAGAGATTGGTAATTGCAGAGAACAGCTACTGGCCTTAAAATTGGGAGAATAAACACGAGAAGGTAGTGCTACCACAACACAGGCATACAGAGCAGCCGCCTCTGTGCAGCTGTTGCAAGGACTCCTAAGTTGGCACCATGAGGTTGCTTTCAGGAGTGCCAAAAAAATGCCTGAGCCATAGCTATCAGCTGCTATTGCAGAAATGATGGCAGAAACCAGAGGCAGCAAGAGAGACCCTTACATCCTAATCCCACCTTCCAGTGTCCTGTCAGTGTCTCTCATTGGCAGAGCATAACCAGAAGACGGCAGGGAAGGGGATCTGAGAAACGCAGTTTGCATACTCCCAGTCACAGAATTACAAGAAAGAGCACAGAAGGGAATCAGGCTTGGGACTGAGAGACAACAGGTAAATAGCTGGCACAGAAGGTGTTTGAGTTGTCCTGGCTCTTTCAGAAATAGCACAGGAGCTATAAATGGAGCAAAGGCTCTTAGGCACTGTTAGGACTTTTGATCTTGTAGATTCCTGGTTGTAGAGTGGTACCCTTTTGTGTCTTTGAAGTATGCTTTTCCTGGTCACCAATGACTTGAGTGGAACATGACAGAATTATAGAGGGGAGGGAGAAGTACCAAGTAAGCCGAGGATGTGGAAGAATCATTATGGTGTACCTTTCTGCGGATAGATGAATAGATCTCAAACTTGCATTTGTGGTCTTGTTTTAACTTGTGCGCACCCCCCTCCTTATCATACCATTTACATACATGTCAGAATTCTAATATACAGATGAGGGTTGTTGCTGTCGTCAAGATGGTCACCCATGACCTCATTCTAACAGCGCTTCCACTGATCAAAACATTCTTTGAATTCCACCGAGGAATTACCTTCAGAGCCTGTGACATGTCCATTTGCTTCTTTGTAATGGTGCTAAATCATTACCTTTTTGAGGCTAGATTTAATATTTTAAAATAGTCAAGACACTTGAGTTGAAGATTGGCACCTAGAGTTAACCATCAAGGCAGATATGGCCACTTGTATCAAGGTCTTGCCACTGAATTTTCTGTGCAGATTATAATCCAAGAGAGGAATTCCAAATATACTTGTTGCAACAGTGGCATGGATGAGTATAGCCTTTGACTCTGAATCCTTTGAAGGAAAGCACGCATCGAGGTGTGTAATAATTTCAGCCAAAGAGGGTTCATCTTCACTACCTCTAATTCTTTAGGAAAACTAGAAGGGGTATTATTTTGATAAATCATTTTTATTCCCTAGGATAATTCCTAGATGCATAGACTACTGGGTGCCAAGATTAAACCTGTACCTGGTTTGTTATGAGGAAGACAAGCATTGCTTGTTAAATGAGAAATCTAAGTATTCTGAAGTTTTAGAGAAAAATTTGATGCTTGATCTCAATGTTTGGCAGATCAGGATTTGCTGATTAGTGAGTGAGCTGCTAGGGGAAGGTCACATTCTGGCTTTGGGACCCAAGGCTAAGGAAAATATGTAAGTCTTCAGCAGAATGGTAAGTTTCTAGTTTACAGAGTTGCTGAGCTAGCCAGTTTTTTTTTAGGATATTAAGATGGATTGCAGAAATTTTGGTCACATTTCCCAATCCAACTCTTGCTAATGTGAGAACTCACTCTGAGGTCACTCGGGTCAATCTGGGGCCTTCAGCTTTTAATGCCCATCTAGGGAGAAATGGTTTGGCCTGTGGAACATGGAGAAAAAGTTCCCTAAAGCCAAGGAATCCTGAGTTCCTCCCTGAGCAAATGAGCAAGAAACAGATCACTCGTTGAATCAAATTATCCACAAAACAGACAACACATAAATTAACTGTACATTTTGAATGAATTCTTGAGGACCAATCACACACAGCCTTCTAGCAGAAGAGATCTTTTCTTCAAAAATAGAGATCCAAGATATACAAAAATATTTGGACCATATTATGCACATCAAATATTTACTCTTCTTTAAGCCAATTCTCTTTGCTTTTGACTTTTGACTCAAAGTTCAGCCAAAAATAAATAAATAAATAATGGAGTTGAGGCTGAAGCAAAGCCAGTGTGGGGACTGATTGATCAAAAGTTTAAAATCAGCACTTTGTCTTCGTTATTTTCCTTCCGCTTTGTCCTCCTGCCCTCTCCCACCCCACATCCTGGACCCTTGAGTGACTGGTTTCCTCCAAGGCCTCTGCATTGGACTTTCATGTTTTAGAACTACACCATCCTGCCACTCACTCCTACATCCAAACTCCCTTTAGGCCTTCTTTTAGGCCTCCTCTAGGGAAAAATCGAGCTGAATTAAATGTTCATACAGAGATGTGACTGATGATGTTAGTGACATATGAAAACTATTGTTCAGTGCACACACCTGGATAGAGATCCGACTCAAGTTCTTTTACTTCTAGTGGGACCAAAGACAAGATATGCACGCGCAAGCAGACTTGAAGATTAACCCACGATCTGACTGTATCACTGCCTCACACACCCCTTTGGTCCAGAAGGTGGGAAAAGGAGATGCTATACTAGAGCTAGAGGGCACCCCACTCAATCTCCCTCTCACGGCATTCAGGAGTCAGAGAGGAGCCTGTTTCTACAGCCTGTGGGTCTAATAAGCATAACATAGGTAAAGTTCCTAGTGTAGAATGTACTCAATACATGTTGGTCTTTTCTTCTCAGCTGGGGCCAGCTGCAGGACAGGACATCCCTGGGTTTGCCTACATGTTATATGTACTAACACTACTGCTCACGCGCCCTATGCCAGGCACCCCTTCAATTCCTGTAACAACCCTGTGACATAGATACCTCACACGTCAAAAGTAGAAACCAAGGCAGAGAGAATTTAGATGTCCTGCCCAACTCACTCAGCTGGAAAGTGGATTTAGACTCGCTAAGTCTAGCATGCTCCCTGTTTCCGTCACCTCATCTACACCATCCAGCCTCTTTGATGCTTGTGTTCCACCACTGCAAGAAATGGCCGCACACCTCTCAGGAGCTCTCTTGCCAGAGATGGAGCAGTGAGAGGTGGTGCGTCATCTGACCCCGCCAGAGAGGAAGTACATCCTTTCCCTTTCCACGGGCAAGATGGAGCTGTGGTTCGCATCAGTCCCCCAGATTAGCCCAGCTGATTCACTTCTCCATTTCATTCTAACCAACCACACTATGCTCAAACCAACCCTTACGTCACCAAAACAAAAACATTTACACTCCTAAGGTAAAGGCCACCTCAGCATGGGTCAACAGGGTGACTTTGTACATTTTACTGCCAGGAAAAGTGTACAAAGGAAAATTGTGGCAACAACTACACAAACCCATGAAGCAAAGAGCACCCCCTGGAGTTGTGCAATGCAAAATTTTCTACAACTGTAAGTAACAGCCCTGCTTAAAAGGCTTCTAGTAATTTAACCAATACCCTGGGGATCAAAGGGAGTACATGAAGCATAAAAAAACAGTACCCAGGGGATTTTCCCAGGGTTTTCTCTGGCTACACTAACAGATAACTAGTCCCACGGGTATCTGCATTTTAAAACAGAAGCTTGTTAACCTAAATAAGTCTCCAATTAGTGGGATTTAAATCAATGTGACAAGAGTGATAGGAAGTATTTCATGCAGCGGTGAACATATTTTTGGTCAGTGATGTCTACGATAGTCCTTTCGAAAAATAATGAGAGCGTTTCTCCAGACATTTGCAATTAAAGCACCTTCATATAAAGTCTCGCATTTGAACTACGTAACAACTCTGAGAAGTATAATTGCCTCCATTTTAAAGATGAGAGGAAGACAGTGGAGAAGTTTAATGCCTTTCGTGTGCCTGGTACTGGGTTAAGTGCTTTATGTTCATTTTCTTATTTAGTCTCCACAAGAATACCGAGAGTCGGGTGGTAATTTTCAGAGAGTCTGAATGTTTTGCACATGGTCACTCAGCTGGAAAGGGTTGGAGTCGAGACTTGAACCCAGGCCTGATCCTAAGCCCAAGCTCTTTCCAATATATCCATCATGTAGGCAAACCCAGGGACACTCTGTCCTGAAGCTGGCCTCAGCTGAGGGGACGAGGCAAAGACCAACATTTACTCAGCATGTTCTACACCAGGAACTTAACATAATGTTATTTTAAATGCTTCTTATGACTCTTTCAAGTAGGTATTATTTCCCCCTATGTTGTATATAAGAACATGCATAAGTTATAGGCAGAATTGAAACCGAAGTCTTTCAGCTCCATAGCTTGTATTCTTTCCAGGACACAGGTCCTACAGGCAGACTTCCTGGTACCTCCTAAAGCTGGCTCTGTGGGCAGCCATTACATTTCCCACGTGCACCTGTAGGGAGACAAAAGACACTTCCCTGCCTGCTTCTTTCCCTTTCTTCTCCCTCATGGTGCTAATGATTCCTTCCTGCTTTCGCTCCTATACAGGTGAGCATCTCCACTGTGGGCTATGGAGACATGTACCCAGAGACCCACCTGGGCAGGCTTTTTGCCTTCCTCTGTATCGCTTTTGGGATCATTCTCAACGGGATGCCCATTTCCATCCTCTACAACAAGTTCTCAGATTACTACAGCAAGCTCAAGGCTTATGAGTATACTGCCATCCGCAGGGAGAGGGGAAAGGTGAACTTCATGCAGAGAGCCAGAAAGAAGATGGCCGAGTGTTTGGCTGGAAGCGACTCGCAGCCCACCCCCCGGCAAGAGAATTAGTAGGACAGGTGGCTGGTAGATTCCATGAACTCCAAGGCTTCATTTATTACCCCCCTTTCTTTTAATCATCAGGATTGGCAGCAAAAGAGACACGTGAAGCAGGTATACACAAAGAGCATTCCATTCACAAAGTTCTGCCTCTAGAAATGCTCATTTTGGCCCCAACAAATGCCTCATATTGCTCTATAACTGTGGCACTTGAGGGTCTGACCTTCCCAATGACACTGATGTTGAAAACCTGAGAGGAGCAACAGCTTAGATTTCTCCTGTAGCTTCTCATGGCATCTAGCTCAATAAATAGTTTTGGACTTGAATTGACTTGAGAAGAATTTCCTTAAAGAAAAATAGTCTTGATTTTCCAAAGAGAGTGAGTGTTACAGCAGGAACTATACAAGCTTTGGAGTTAGATCAATCTCAACCAGAATCCCAGATCTACCAGTTGTATGATATTGCGCAATTGACTTTAATCGTCTGATCCTCAGTTTCGTCAATCCTAAAATGTAGGTAATAACACCTACCTTGTAATATGAGTGTGGGGACTGGAGATAATATTTTTAAATGCTCAATAAATGATAGAAAATTGAGTGGGCATTTTCTAAGATTCTCTACACTGGTGGTTCTCAGACAAAGGCAGTTTTACTCCCCAGGGAACATTTGGCAATGTCTAGAGATGCTTTTGATTGTCACTACTGTGAGGGAGGAGAAAGGAGGCTTCTGGCATCTGGCAAGCAGAGGCTGGGGATGCTGTTAAATATCCCGCAATGCACAGGACAGCCCCTGTAATAAAGAATTCCCTGCCCAAAATGCCAATAGTGCCCAACTTGAGAAGCCCTGATCCAGACTTAATATGGGAGCCCCTACACTTGACCTGTGAAACACGCCTAAATGTATAAATCCTCTCCCCACTGAAGGAGCCCTTCCTTACACTGTCCTCACCACCTCAGGCCTCTTTTTCCTCTCCTTTCCAGGAAAGGAAAAAAGCATACCCTGCCTTTTGGAAAATTGCTTTGGCCCAAGAACTGAACAAAGGGAATTAAATCAGTGTGGCCCTCTGCCCTGGCTGTCTGTGGGTTATAAAACCTGTGCCCACAGGAAATCGATCCTTTCTCTCCCTGCAACCTTTTCCTCTTAGTTCCTTTCCCCCTCCATGAGACTACTGGAAATTAAAGTCTTGAAAATTAAAGGTTCACTTGAACTGAGCACACAGAGATTACCCCAAAAGTGGAGCTTGCCATGCAGATTGTCAAATTTGTCTGGGGGCATGACTGGACTTACACTTGTGTCATTAAAAATAAAAATTTGTGTGTCTTACAATGACAAGCACCTTGGGTTATATATATATATATATATATAACTTCATTTACTCTTTAATACATCCCCAAATAAGGTATTGTATTCCTTTTTAATTTAGGAAGAAATGTTGGCTTAGACAAGTGAAGTAACTTGGCCATGTTCGCACAGCCAGCAAATGGTGGAACTGGGCCCCAAGCCCAAGGCTGTCTGATCTCCAACGCTCTTGCTTGAAGTCTAAATTTGTGGTTCTCAAACTGCATCAGCATCACCTGGAGGGCTTGTTAAAGCCCTTGAGCTCAAGGATTTGTATTTCTAACAAGTTCCAGGTGATGCTGATGCTTCTGGTCTGGGGGAATGCATTTTGAGAGCGACAGTTCTAAAACACTTCACTGTGCCCTCCCGTGAGGAGCTATGATTATGAAACCAGGCTGAAGCAGGCAAACTAGATCTATGTCTCCCTCCCCCTTACTCCCAAGCGTTCTTCACATCAGCAGCAATGACCTGGCACCTGAAGGGTAGACAGAAGCCCTGTTGTAAGCCTTACTGTTTCATGGTTGCCAGATAAAATACAGGATGCCAGGGTCTCTTAGTCTGTTTGTGATGCTATTACAGACTGGGTAATGTATAAAGAACAGACATTTATTGCTTACAGTTCTGGAGTCTGAGACATCCAAGATCAAGGCCTCTGCAGGTTTGGTTGTCTGGTGAGGGCTGCTCTCCGCTTCCCAAATGGTGCCCATTTGCTGATTCCTCCAGAGGAGAGGAGCATGTGGCGGAAAGGCAAGCTTTCCAGACCCTACAGGAAGCCGCTTTTAAGAGGGCCTTGATCCTACTCAGAAGGGAGGAGCCCTTCTAGCCTAATCACTTCTTAAAGGCCCCACCTCTATGATATTGGCAACACCTGAATTTTGGAGGGGCCACATTCGAAACCATAGTACCAGATAAATTTGAATTTCAAGATAAACAACAAATAACTTTTAGTACAAGCATGTTCCAAATATTGCACGGTACATACTTCTGCCACAAAACTGTTGTTTATCTAAAATTCAAACTTAACTGAGTGTTCTATATTTTCATTTACTAAATACAGCAATCCTATACTATTGCTTTTTAGAGACAAAATTTCCCCATTATGAATGGAAATTACTCATAAGTCGTGAAACCAAACAGCCAGGCCCCTCAGCCAAGGGAGACTTCTCTCCCCTCTTGCCAAATAAGAGAAATTTTGAATAGGTCTCCTTGCCAGATACAATCACACAAACAAAGTTGCAACTCACAAGAGGTCGGGATCACAGCTTACATAACCACCTGATGTGCACAATTCAGCAGCTGCCTCTTTTTGTCCACTTCCAGCCTTCCTGCTCCTTCTGCAGTCTACGAGGGGAGAGGTTTGTTGATGAAGTGCATCTGCTGGGCTATAAAGGGCCATGGGGAATTGGAAGGGCCAATGTCCATCACCCCTCCCTCTGCTCAAGGCCCAGACCTGGCCAGCGGAACAGAATCCCTGAGAGAAAGTAGAGGCAGGTGGGGGAAGGGTTGGGAGAGGTCTTGATGACAAAGATGGACTTTTCCAGGTCCCTGGGGGGGCAGATTTAGTAAATGAGAGTGGTGCCTTTGTCCCAATTTCACTGGCCACATCTGCTCAGACAGCTGTGCACTGCCTCCCAAGTAAGACCGACAGATGGAAGGGAGTTCAAACAAAAAGAACATTTCATGAGGCTCACTGTATGCCAGGCACAAAACCAACATTATTTCACTTAATCCTTCAACAGTCCCATGACATCGGTTTTAAGGTGGACACTAACAAAGGCTTAGCCACATTGAACTTGATATGGTCTTTGGGTCTGAGTTTGAGACCTGGCTCTGCCATTTATTATGAGGTTAAACCATATGAAGGTGCCACTTGCATAAAAAAATGGCTGAATATTGGCAATTTCCTATGGTATAACCTAATAGTTGTGTGATCACAATTTCTCTGAGCCTTGGTTTCTGCTTTATTCAAATGGAGATGATAATACTATCTCTCTCAGGATTGTGGTGGTAAGTAAATGATATAATACATATTTGAACCCTTAGCACACTATCTGGCACATGTTAAGTACTGAATAAATGTGAGTAACTATTATTACCATTATCGTCACTATTTTGCTAGCTGCACAGGAACACTGTACAAACCCGGATAGAGTCACTTGTCATGGAGGAGAAGATTCTGTGAAGATGGGTGAAGATGGCTTTTGAATCCTATTTCCAACCCCTTCCCACAATGCATAAGGATCTAGACCAGTCTGCCCAGTGGAACTTTCTGCAATGATGGAAATGTTATTATGCACGTCTGATACAGTAGCCACCAGCCATGTGTGGCTATTGAGCACTTGAAATGCAGCTAGTGTGACTCAGGAACTAAATTTTTAAATTTTATTTAATTTTTATTAATTTAAGTTTAAATAGACATATGTGGTTGATGTCTACCATAGTGGAAGAACAGGAGCGCTCTAGATTATTAAGAATCTGAACAAAAAGATACTATTCACTGAGCTTCAAGCAAGAGAAATTTCACAGCGTACTGTGTTATGCAGCTACGCACAGTACCCATTGCATTCTCAGATGTTTGTTTTTACTTTAATATTTGTCTGTAGTGCCCTCTGCAGTCTCTAGGTTGACTGTGCTTTGAAACGTCTCCGACATGAGCCGGTCAGATGACAACCGGTTCTGTGAACTCTGCAATTTGGTCCCAGAACTATCATTATCAGATGGGATTGCATTTAGGTGTAATCTTTCAAACTTTATTCAAATAGAACTTATGATAAAATGAAGTTAAAATTTAACTCAGGAAAGAATTATATCTTAGTAATGAGAGGAACGAACGTAGACCTTTTTGGATTGTTGATTCACTATTGTTTCTGTTAAATCTTTTCTTCTTGACGGAAGTCACATCGTTAGGCCTTGCTGAGAGCTTAGGCCTAACTGTCACATTTATCTTCCATGTTGGAGCGGAAACAGCTAGGACCTCCAGGATATGGCCTGCATGGATCTGAGGCAGATGTGGGCAAAATGGCAGGTGGCCTTGAAAACGATGCCAAGGAATTTAAGTTCAATGCAGAAAGTGTGGAAACCTAAGGAAGCAACTTCAGGAGGGGCTAGAACCTCTATTTGGTTTGTAAATATATCGATTTTATGGGTCAGAATTTTTCTCATAGTTGACTCAGAGGCAAGTAAAAAAAAAGAGAAAGAGAGAGAAAGAGAGAGAGAAGTCAGGCTGGATTCTGCTCAGGGGGTGTGGTACTGTTAAGTCCAAACAGTATTTGGCATAGTTAACAAACTTACTTGGGGAGAAAAAGTGATGGGCTTTGAGGAGGAAACTCATCTTCTTACTCAGGATGACATATGAATCACTAAGTAAAAATTTGAATATCAAAGTTTTGTTACCCTGCCTTTAGGAGATGTGGAGGATAGTCAGGAAACATGAATAATAGGAGTACAGCAATTCATGTGGGCTTAAATTATAAATGACTATTTAGAGAAAAGCACAAAGAGTAGAACAATAACACTGTCTTGCTTTCAATTCAAAATGCCAAATGAATGAATCAAATGAAGGAGTGCTCAATAGAGCAAGAAGAATTTGCAGCTTTGCTTATGCAGAAATTAAGAGACATTCTAGGTAGCTGACCTGGTGCCTGATTAAATTTCTAATCTGGACCTTCATTATGTGCTTAGCAGTATAGATTTAATTAAATATTTGAGAGGCAGAATCAGTATTGAAGTCTACTTAATTCATTTCAACAAATATGTACTAGTTCTGTATATGCACAGGGCACCTGCAAGATGCCGAGGATAAAAGCAGACACAGTTCCTGGCCTTGACCAGCTTGGATCTGGTGAATACATGAAACACAGCCCATGTACCCAGAGCATGGATGTTATGCTCTGGGAGCCCAACAAAGGAGGAAGAACAGTGCTGTGGGCGCTACCCAAGAAACAGTTTTTCCTTTATTTTGGCAGCCATAGACATGATTCTGTCACTTAGGAAGAGTGGACTCTGTCCCCAGATCTGGTGGTAAATCCAGACTGATCCAACCTAAGCACTATGGTCCCATGTCCCTTGCTGATTTTTACGAATGAACTGCTTTTAATGCATGAGTGAAGCAATTCTGGCCACTAAGGTATGAGGGAGAGGAGCTTCTAGGAACGATTCCTTTGCTCTTACAATGTCTATCCACTGCCAATACTACACTGTCTTGACTATTGTAACTATGTAAGCTATGGATCAGGTAGAAATTTTCTTTACTTTATTATTTTTCCAAATTGTTTTAGCTTCTCTCATTCCTTTACCTTTTCATGTACATTTTAGAATAATCTTGTCTATATCTACAAAACATGTTGCTGGGGTTTTGAGAGGAATTGTCTTATATCAGTTTGGAGAGATTTAACATCTTTTTTTTAT
>NW_012149764.1:1088376-1112179 GCF_000956105.1 Propithecus coquereli
TTTTATATTTAAATGGCCACATGTGGCTAGAGGCTGCCATATTAGACAGTGTAGCTATAGGCCCTTCTTCTTCTGCCCTCCTGGTGCCATCTTAGGAGGAGCATTTGGCTTTTTGTGGAGGAATAGAACCAAGGAGAAAAGAAGAAAACATGACAGTCCCCTCCTCTGGACCTGAAGCTGGGACTGGTTTTTAGGACAACATGCATGGCATTGGAAATAGACACTGTTGACTTGATTGGTAGGCTGGAATGGCCTCCTTTGATAAACAGAAAAGATATTAATAAAATCTTCCGAAGTGTGAGAAACAACAAAAAAGAGCCCAGAAAGGACCAACTCCATCTTTCAAGTGGGTCCCAGTCTTCATCCTGAGGGACATTTGGGCTCCCTCACTTCTGCTGGCTCTGGGCCATACATGTCATCTTCTTAAGCTTCCAACCCGAGCTGGGTCAAAAACACTTCCCTCATTCTATCTTAGCTTCAAGGAAGTAAATGAACATGTTTACAAGAAACTTTTCTTCAAATTAAGGGAAAGTGTTAGGTCATCACCACAAAAAAGAAAAAATAGAAAACCATGTTTCCAAAGATTACAGGTTCAGGAAAGTAGTTTAATTTTTGTCGAGCCCCAAATTCCCTTCTCCCAGGCTGATACCCTGGGTCCTCAAATCAAGATTAGTGTGGCCCCTACAGCCCAGTGTTCCCTTCCCTCCCTGTTCTCCTCTCATGTGACGCCTTTAAAATGCCTGTGAATTTTGTATTCTGCTTTCTGTGTCTATTCTTGTGTGCTGGGGCCTTCTCCATCTGTCCTCCCACAGCCACCGTTTACCCTTCTCCGCCCTGCGGCATGACCTAAGGGGCCTGTCTGTACCTTGCAGGCTTCCAGCCCTCTCGTGGGATATCAGCAGGTGTGAGCAGACAACATTCCAGGAGTTTACCTCCCACCGTCTCTCTGTCCAGCAGTAGTCTAGGCAGCAGCCAGAGTTCCTACAGCCATGGCTCAGTTAAGTAGCCCACTTGTCTGACCACGACAGTCACAGGTCCAGAAACACCTTTCCCTCCTATTGTCCCTTCATGCCTAGGAGTGGTAACGCCTTCCCACTCCTGCTAGTCCCTGAGTATCTCCCCCACCCTTGTTGGTTCCCTTCATCCTGACCACACCTCCGTAAATAGAATCTTTATTAAAATTTCTTTCATTAAATTCTTTGAATATGCCATCTATTTCCTGCTGGGATTAATACACCTTGTGTATTTTAAGAAAAATACATTGTTCATGTTCCCCAAATAGCCACCAAAAAGATACGGCATGTTTATCTGACGATCGCGCCTCCCCAACATGTCACCCCAGACAGAGACACACAGTCCTTGGATTCACAAAGAGGCATATCCGCTCACAGATGATTGGTCTGTCAGTGATGATTGGCATCCCTAAGTGTCAGTGAATGATTCATCCTTCCGGTCAAAGGCTTCCAGCTCTGCCTTCCTCAGGAGCAGTTTTCAATGACTCAATCTGTTGAGTTCCCTTACCCAACCCACCCCACATATACAAATAGATTTTTGTGACTGTGAGATGGAATAGCATGCATAAAATCAGCTAGAATGTATGCACCTAGGAACAGAAGTTTTGATGTCCTCTGAGGACATCAAGAATTCATCCTGGCCAGGCTCCTATCTTGATTCAGGTGATGTTTATTTACCTTGTTTCCCAGGTGATAAAACTGAGACCCAGAGACATTAAGAAAATGCCCAGAGATGAATCTGTTCCCCGTGCTGCCATTCCCCTCCCTGTGTCCACAGCAGACATAGTTAATCAATCACATTACTCATTCTCATTGGAAAGCCTTTTCATCACAGTTCTCAACTGACACAAATCTGTCAGAGTTGACACTCAAGATCTATTTGCCATCCTGGCATGTGGTCAAACTTTAAAAATTAGAAAGAAGGAGGCCAGGTTCAGTGGCTCACGCCTGTAATTCTAGAACTTTAGGAGGCTCAGGCAGGAGGATGATTTGAGTCCAAGAGTTCAAGACCAGCCTGGGCAATATAGGAAGGCCTTGTCTTTACAAAAAAATAGAAAAATTAGCTGGGTATGGTGGTGTGAGCCTATAGTCCTAGCTACTCAGGAGGCTGAGGAAGGAGGAAAGGAGGATCGCTTGAGCTCAGAAGTTTGAGGCTGCAGTGAGCAGTAATTACACCACACACTCCAGCCTCTGTGACAGAGCAAGAACATATCTCTAAAAAAAAAAAAAAAAAAAGGACTAGAAGTCAGTCTCTATAATCTCCTAGTGCACTGTTCTTTCTGAGGGATTTCCCTGTAAGTTCAGAAAACCTGTGTGGACTATGTTCATGCTATCCTTAATACCTAGTAAATTTTCTAATAAGTTTTAGTAAGTGAACTTCCTAAGCCTCAATTTCCACATTATACTAGGGAGATCATTCAGATTTCCTTACTGGGAGGGTTAACAGATATATGAATGCAATGTACCCGGCACAATATCTACCATACAGTAGGTGCCCAGTTCATGGTAGCTCTTATTATTCGTTCTTTGTAAACAGAATGTCAATAACATCCACTGTCCAGAGTGTGCCCTTCTGTGGTGTGATCAGGATCCACAGTCATTAGGCTGGTCACAGTATTTTAGTTCTCCTAGAACATGTGCATGGTAGATTGCATTTCTCCAACTCATTCAAGTTCTATGTGGCCAAGTGGCTTGCTTTGGCGAAACGAATATGAGCAAGAGAAATATTACTTCTGAGTAGAAGCATTTAATTGCTGCTTTTCTCCTCCAGTCCTCTTCTCCTATGTTTTTGTAATTGTGGAAACAGATGTCAAGGTGAATCCAGCATCCAGCAGCCAATGTCCCTGAGTGACAACGATGTGTGGAACCCCAGGCTGACCCCTATCGGACATGAAGTGTAAGTGAAGAATTCACCTCTGTGGGATAAAGCCACTGAGATTTTGGAGTTGTTCCTAACCCACCTTGAAGGCTGCCTCTTTCTGCACCAAGTTTCCAGGGAAGCTGAAACTTCTCTGTCTCACAACAGAGACGTGACCTTAAACATTCATGTGTCTTGAATATTCAGGTCTCCCAAAGTAATTTTCTCACTCTCCTACATAGTACTGGAAAATAATGGGGCTTAGAATGTGTCAGATGCCCATTACATGCCAACCTTTTTTCCGGACATTTAGCACCGTGTCTGGCATATAGTAAATGTTCAAATTCATGCTAGTCATCATCATCATTGTCACCATTTTTATGCATCATCTCCAGGCCTTGTGACAACCCAATGAGGTAGGGACTGTTATTATCTCCACTTGACAGAAGAGGAAACTGAGGCACAAGGTGGTTAAGTAATATGCTCAAGGTTTCAGAGGCAGAACATAACACAGCAAGGATTTGTATCCAAGTATGCCTAGACCAAAGTCCTTGTCCTTTCCACGCTCCACACGCCACCCAGCGAAGATTGCCAAAAGCTGTGTGATACACTTTTCTGAGACAACTCTGCTTCCCACTGGTTGGGCAGGCACCCCAACATCAGAACTGGCCCCTGGTTCTACCACTTGCAGTTGTTGTAGACTAACTCACTGAGGGGGAAAGAAACTGGACTCCCCAGGCCAACTCTTTTATGGAAATTAAAACTTAGCATTCAGGAAGAGGGTTATGTTTTTCTACCAGCTTCCAGATTCACTACCAAGATGGATTTCTCTCTTCCTCCTTCATTTCTTCAAAATCTCTAGACTTGCCTGTCATTTATTTCTGTTTCACAAGTAGCATGGAACAAGGGGCCAGTGACAAGTTTGCCCTGCTCTGCTCATCCCCCTAGAGCTGCAGCGTCCAAACCGGGAGGGAGAGGGAACCCAAGCACAGACAGACCCGCCAGCCCACCTCCTCTTACCACATCTGCCTCTAGGCCATTTATTTCATTAAAGCACAGGATGCTCATGGGAGCCTCAGGAAAGGGGACAATTTCATTTTTCCTACACCTTGGAAATTAACATTCTTTCCAAAAAAATAATTTGCTTTGTTCTTTGATAAAGCTGAGGAGTGGAAAAAAGGGGTCAAAGGAGTGAAAGGTAAGAAAATGAGAGGGAAACAGGGAGAGAGAGAAAATAGAAAAATATATTGAAGAGGGGAAGAGAGGGAGAGTAAGACAGGGAAGGAAGGGAAGAGAATACAAGAACAGAGTAATAATGAAGCTAGTTCTTTGTCTTCATTATATCAGCAATTCATATCAATTTTCTTTTTTAAAAATTTTACTTGTTACTATATTGCCAATCATGCACATTTGGGGCATTTTATAGAGTTTTTTGCACTCCCACTCACACCCCTAGAACAGCCTCCAACTCAATGGTTCCCATAAGTTTAGTTTATATTAACATCCATGGTTCATCTTGCAATGACATGGGGGTGGGGGAAAGAGAGACTTTCTAATACAACTGACCTGGGTTCAAAATGCAGTCCTAGCACATTAATTCATTGAACAAATACTTACTGAGAACCATAAATGTGCCAAGCACTGTTCTAGGCACTGAGTTACAGTGCACAAAAGTCCTTGCCTTCACAAAGCTTCCATTCTAAAGGAATAAATAAAAGGAGACTATGTAGTATTTTAGTGATAAGTACAATGGCAGAAAATAAAATACAGGAGGACAAAAAGGACTAACAATATTGAGATGAGGCACAGCTTTAAATAAAATGGTCAGGGTGGGCCTCACTGTGCAGGACGACCCTGGAGCAAAACCTTGCAGGTGGTGAAGAATTAACTCACAGGTATCTGGGGAAGGAGCAAACACCAAGTGCAAACGCCCTGGAGTGAGAGCACAACCCCCAGTGTGTGTCCGGGAAGAGTGAGGAGCCCAGTGAGCGGATGAGGAGGAGCAAAGAGATAGAAGGATCAGTAGATTGTAGGTCCTGGTGCTTTCAAAGATTTGCTGAAGTTCAGACATTAGAGGGAGTGAACTACAAAGAAAGAAAGAGATGATCAAAAGAGGGACGTTTGAATTTGACTTTATGGAATGATCTAGAGTAAGGCCATGGGAGTGAGTGTCTGAAGTAGGGCAGAAGACAAAACCATGGAAAGTGAGGCGGCGGAGGGTATTGGGAGTATCATCTAGGCAGGTGTTAAGATCCCCAAGAATGAGAGAGGAGTGGTGTCAGAAAGGGTAACAAGGAGCCAGGTCCTATCCTGCAAGGAATGGGAGGGAGAATCAGGAGGTGATTGGGATGGGGGTGGGGGTGTCTGTGACTTGCAATTCAAACTTAGTGTGGAGCAGTTAGGGAGCAGGGCTCCCTGGAGACTGGAGGGAGGACGGCCTTACAAGGGCACTCTGAACTCCTCTTGGCTCCTGCCACATCTAGGCTCTGTGTCCTTGGACAAGTTAGTTAACCTTACTGAGCTGGTTTCGTAATCCATAAAGTGGCTCAATGAGACCCATCTCACAGGGTTGTTGTGAGGCTAAAACCAGACAACATCCAGAAAGCATCTAGAAGATACAGTCCGGCAGGTGGTAGGTACTCACCACTGTCAGGCCCACAGCCCTGGGCTCAGGTTACACATGTCTGAGCTGAAATTCTGACTCTGCCTCTTACTAACTGTGTAACCTAGGGCTAGTTATTTAACTTCTCTGAGCCTCAGTTTTCTTGTATAAGAGATTAGAAGAAAAATACCAGGTAGATGGGACTCTCTAAAGGAATAAATGGAAGGATAATGTAATGAGATATTAAGTTTTACCATTTTTTTGCTAGAAGAGACTCCGAACCATAAAAAAAGTAGTTTTCTCCTCCCTACCCCTAGCAATTTTTAAAGTGAATCAGCAAATCTCTGTATTCTGGGCTCTCTTGTTCCAGGGATACTAAGGAGCCTCTCCGAGAAGGTTTCAGCGCTGCTACTCAGGCCTGAAGTACATTAATGGGTACTTCATGCTGAACTGAAGGCAACAGAGACTGAAATTTGGAGTTGACATCGGACTATGGGTAGCCCAAACCTAGAAAAAGACAGGTGGAGGCCGGGCGCGGTGGCTCACGCCTGTAATCCTAGCACTCTGGGAGGCCGAGGCGGGTGGATCACTCAAGGTCAGGAGTTCGAGACCAGCCTGACCAAGAGCGAGACCCCGTCTCTACTAAAAAAAATAGAAAGAAATGATCTGGACAACTAAAAATATATATATATAGAAAAAATTAGCCGGGCATGGTGGCGCTCGGGAGGCTGAGGCAGGAGGATCACTTGAGCCCAGGAGTTTGAGGTTGCTGTGAGCTAGGCTGACGCCACGGCACTCACTCTAGCCCGGGCAACAAAGCGAGACTCTGTCTCAAAAAAAAAAAAAAAAGAAAAGAAAAAGACAGGTGGAGGATAAAGGAGGGCTGGGATCTGCAAGGAAGTGGCAGAGAGAGATCTGGCAACCCGAGGCAGACTCAGGAGTGTGCAGCGCTGCTACCAGGATAGTGCATTCAAAGTCTTCGCTCCTCTTCAGGCCCTGCCACGTCGCGCTGTTTCTGCAGCCTGGAGGTCAAGGGCACCACAGCGTATGTAGAGCAAGCATGTTGCATTTTTTCCCATCTTGTTCTTGGCTCAGAGTGTAGCAGGCCACCTGCTCAAGACGCAGTCAGATAGCTACCGAGTCAAGGTTACCCTCCACACAGGTATCCCTGGAGGTTGCCTCTCGCTTTCAGTACAGGGTAGTGGCAACCGCTTGTAGCGTAGCTGCCTTGCCAGACATTGCAGGTGGCTAGGATGAAGTCACATTGCATCTGGCACCTTCTGCTTTTATTTGCCTCCAAATTTTAAACTTTTTACTTTCTACTCACTCCTTGGTGACTTAGGGCCAATCATTTAGGTAAAACTTGATAAGGGATTTTTCTTCTGTTAAATGGAAATAACTTCTGTGGAATAGGATTGTTGTGACTCATATGCATAATAAAAACCCTTTAAATGGGTATGGCAATTAGTAGGTGATAAATGAATGTCAGAAGTGGTGGTGACAATAGAACTAGTGGTAACAGAGATACTACCAAGACAACACACATGCTGCCCAGAGGCTGGCCCAGCTTTAATCAGTCCCTTGGCAGGCAGCAGAAATAGGAAAAAGCACACTGGCTCCACAGTCCTGAAAACGCAGTTCTGCTCACAGCCCTGCCACAGACTGCCCTGGTAACATTGGGTTAACCCCTCAACCCTCTGCCTTTGTTTCGATATATGTCAAATGGGGATAGTCCCATCCACTTCAGGGGGAAAAATACAGCTTGCAGCTGGAAGGGCCCTTTGAGAACATCTGGTCCAATCCTTTCTCCTCTACATCTCATTTCACAGAGGAAAACACTGAGGCCAAGAAGGTAAAGCAGTGAATACCGTTTAGTGAATATCTAATTAGTGCAGTGAATACCATTTCCAAATCCACAAAAGCTTGGCTTATTATTATTATTATTTTGTTTTGTTTTATTTACTGGTACAGTTTGGGAAGATTGTGGAAGAGGAGCAAAGAATCTGGAATGGTGGCATTCTCTTCTCTTGAAAGGCTTTTGACTTATTGGGAAAACAAGATAAAGTCATGCAAAAAAAGTTGTAAAAATGACATAATGCTTGACAAGTTCTCTGAAAAAATGTAAAGTATTTGTAGAGACAGATTATGGTATGGTAGGGGCCCACGGGAAACTTCATCTTCACCCTCTAAAGGTTTCCTGAAGAATCAACCAACAAAAGGCACATTATGAGATTGCCTTCTGTGGTCTGAGAGACCAAAACAGACACCAATTTATCGACTGAGACGAACCCTAAGGTTAAGGAACTAAAAATTACTAATGGGTCCGGGGTTCAGGGCCCAGCTGGCATGGCAAATTTCTAAATTCCTACAACTTGAAGAAAACCACATCCTTGCTAAATTCCCTAACAATAGGAGCTAGCAGGCTGATTTACGGCCCAGACCCCTACAACTCTGATTGTACAGAGGACGGGCCTTACAAACGTTATTTTCTGATAAGCTGTTGCAGACCTTGCACCAGTTTCAGCCACCTTATAGAGGCTGTGCGCAAACTGTCTTTGTGTCCCATAGTTCACCTTTTGACATAAAGAGCCAAATTTCACCTCATTTTTATGTTAAAACCCCACCCAAAGTGAACATGGGATGTATGTTATATACATGTTAACCCACTGCACGTATACTTGGCTTCTCTCATCAATATGTAGAGCTTTTCCCCCAAACCTGTTGAATGTGTATGATACCAGCCCTGTGAGATATAAAACCCAACCTTTCCTTCCCCTCTTCAAAGAGAGAGAGCACCTCCAGTCCACTCCAGAGACCGTCTATTCCTAGCTTGCAAACCAACATCACCAATAAAGTTCTCCTTGCTACTATTTAGCCATCCTGGTGGCCTTTCGGATGACACCCCCAACGGGTTTCAGAAGCTTATATACCATCTTGAGGTTATGGAAAGAATGGGGGGTCAGAGCATGGCCAAAAACAGATTATGGTGGTGAATCAGGTTGTAGCAGCAAGATAGGTTATGGGAGGGAGAGAAGAGGAGGCCTGGCTAGGAAAGGTGGTCTTGTCGTGTAGATGAAACCTCACAGGTAGCAGCCCTCAGAGAGAATAGATGCTAAATGTTTCTTCCAGACCATTTAAGGTGTCTGACTCTAGATTCTCAGTTAATCTTTCCTAACTAAGGATAAGGGAAAGCCCTCAGAGAAAGCCTGGCTGTATCCATGGAAAATTCCTCTAGATGCAAATCTCCCCCCAAAAAGATAGCTCTGCAGGGCTACTTCTGATTGCTGGCTCTCTGAACAGCCATCTCAAAATATGTCAAAGAAATCTATTTTGGGGTGAAATACTTCGGTTTCCTTCAGAAGTCAGCCTGCAAGACGGCCCCCAGTGATTCCGCCTTCATATTCACACCCTTGTATGGTGTCCTGCCGCACTGCACCAGGGCTGGTCTGCGTGAGCAACAGAAGATGGCAGAAGTGACGGTCTGTCACATCCGAGATTAGCCAATAAAAGACTGCAGCTGCTAGCTGCTGTCTTGGGCTGTCTCTCAAATCACATGCTCTAGAAGAGGCCAGCTGTTATGCTGTGAGGACATTCAGGGAGCCTATGGAGATGCCCACTTGGTAAAGTATCCAGTCAATGGCCACAGGGGACCTGAGTCCTGCTAACCACCCCACCCCATGAATGAACTTGGAAGCAGATCCTGCAGCCCCAGATGACCACAGGCCCAGCTGACAGCTTGATGGCAACTTCATGAGATATTCAGAGCCAGAACCATCCAGTTAAATCTTGTCTGGATTCCTGCCCCACAGAAACTGTGACATAATATATGTGTGCTGTTTTAAGCTGCTAAGTTTGGGTTTTTTATGCAGCAATAGATCACTATAGGTAAACACAGATTGTCATCATTCCTCATAGAGCACCTACTGCATGCCCAGCCCCATGCTTCCCAAAGGAGAATAGATAGCAAAGACTTAAGACAGAAACGCTAGCTAGGATGATGATTGCTTTGGTTTCTTGGGAGCCACAGGTTGGTACACACTAAACCTTTGTCAACTGAAGAATGATGAGGTTCATGAATTTGGAAAGGAGAGCTTACTTTCTTATAAGGGGCTGCATCCTGCAGGCAACCATTGTGCAGGCTGGGAAGCAGAGCCTCAGGCAGAAGCTGAGAGCAAGCACTTCCAGGGAAGGGTAAAGGAAATAGAAATTTATGCTGATGGGGTGGTCGAATATACATATTTAAAAGGCTATAGGAGTAGTCTTGAATATTTTCAAAAGGAGCAACATGCATATGTGCAATTGGGTTTTTGCCCTGTCGTGGGTTGCATGTACAAAAAATGGTGGCATTAGCATGATCCAAGGGTGGAGTTTTAGGCCCGCCTGATGTCAAAATGTGAAGCAGAGGACACAAAGACCCTCTGTGCGCAGCCCCCGTAGACTGGCCTGAACCACTCCATGGTCAGTGGTCTCTTATCAGGAAGGAGTGCTGGTCAGTTGTGTCTAAATTGTAAAAGGGAGGGGCAGTCACAGGCTAGCCGAAATCATGGGTGGAGCAAGTCTTTCCAGAGGGCTGGTTTCTGTTTAACCATTAGGGAAGAAAGCTCAATGGCAGTTAAGGAGGGAGGGGGTATAATGAGGTGTCCAATCTCCCATCCCATGATGGCCAGGAACTCAGTTTTAAAGTTTCTCTGGCATGCCCCTGGCCAAGAGGGGGTCCTGTTCAGTTGGTTGAGAGACTTAGGATTTTAATTTTATTTCTCACCCTCAAGAGAGCTTATCAAAGGAAAGCCACGCCCTCTTTCCAAAAGTGAGATCACGAGGCTCGTGTGTGTGCCTGCACAGATGAGTGAGAGGAAGTCATATATGTAAATTTCAGGATGGGGTAGTGCTCTGAGACATGGCTGCCTTCCACATGGGCCTCAGAAGCAGGCCAGTTCTAAAAGATCCCCAATAATAGGTGGAAATAAAACACCTCCTCTGGAGAAGGGCCTTTAGCGGCTCCCATGGAGAGGCCTGGCCACTTCTGTGAACGTGGCAGGGGGCACCTACATCACATGCAGAGCAGCATCAAGCAAGTCACTCGCCCACCCACAAAACAGAAATAAAATTGAACTACTCTCTCAAAGGGATGCAGCAAAGTTCAGATGAAAAAATGCTTTGCAAACTATAAAGCACTGTGCAAATGTTAATTATTATAATGAAAATAAAGTGAGATCTTGTATATAAAGTCCCTAGAACAGGGCCTGGCTGGCAGGATGAGGTTAACAAATGGCAGGGTTTATTTCTATTGATCGGCTCGCCACCAGTAAAGTGAGAGAGAAGCACGTGAAGGGATGGCAGCAGGCGCTTTCTGACTGCCGGCCTAGGTGGATGAGACTTTTCTCCTAAGAAGCACTATTCATGCCCTGAAGCCCACCTGTCCTCCCTACCCCCTACACCCTATTCCCATCCCCCAACTAGAGGCATCTCTGCAGCTCTGCTGAGTACAGGAGGATTTGGACCACAAAGCAGGGACAGAGGGCAACAGATCCAGGAGGATTTGACAACCTCCTCTCTCTAGGATCTGAGGCAGCTGAGACAGCCTAAAGGTGAAGGATGGAATGATAAGAGATTGGAAGACTGGAAGGGCAGGAAGAGAAACACAAAGGCACCTTTTATCCCTCTGCCTAGGGCCTGGGTACTGATATCAGTCTCTAACTCTAGGATTCAAGGGGGCAAGGCAATACACATCTGCAAACAGGTGTGCTTCTTAGGCCTTTAAGGTAAGAACTAGATCTTAAGGTCTGTAATGGGTTGAAATGTGTTTCCCACCCTCAAAGATGTTGAAGTTATTACCCCGCCCCTGCTCCACCCTCCCCCACTCCCAAAATGTGCCCTAACTTGGAAAGAAGGTCTTAGCAGGTGATCAAGTTACAATGAGGTCATTAGGGTGGGGCCTAAACCAATATGACTATTTTCATATAAAATGGGAAATTTGGATACAGAGACAGACACACACAGGGAGAATGCTGTGTCAGATTGACAGCAGAGGTCCGGGTGATGCATATGCAAGTCAAGAAACAGTAATGACTGCCAGCAAACTACCAGGAGCTAGGAGAGGCCTGGAACGCATCCTTCCTTCACCACCCTTCAGAAGAACCATCCCTGCCCACACAGTGATTTTGGACTTCCTGCCTCCAGAACTGGGAGACACATTTCTGTTGTTTAAGCCACCTAGTTTATGATCCTTGTTATAGCAGCCCTAGCAAATGAATACAAGGTCATCCGAAGTCACCAACACAAAACCCCAAGGTCAGACAGAACTGATTTGAACCTCTGCACTGCCACTTACTGGCAGCATGTCTTGGGGCCACTCACTTGCCTTTGTGGACCCCAGGTTCTATATCTGTCAAATGGTAAGCTCCTATATACCGTATACGTAGTCACTGAGGATCAAAGTAACAAACACAAAGTATCCAGTTACGATGCTGGCTCCCATTAGCTCCTCAACAATGGCAGTGGGTTATCATTAGCAGAGGTAGCAGTTTAATTCAAATTCCTTCACCCCCTAAACCACTCCACCCCCCACAAGGGAAACAGAAGGACCAACTTCTGCCAGCCTGTGAGGAAAAAGGCTCCAAGACCCACATGCATTAGACTTCTATTGCTTTGTGACAAAGTGCCACAAATGTCGTGGCTCAAGACACCACCCATTCATTACCTCACAGTTCTGTAGATCAGAGGCCCAAGGAGGCTTGGCTGGGCTCTTAGCTGGAGGCTGTGAATCAACTGCTTCCTAGCTCACCCAGCTTGCTGGCCACATTCAGTTCCTGGCAGTTGTAGGACTAAGGTTCCTGTCTTCTCGCCGGCTGTGGGCCAGGAATTACTCTCAGCTCCTCAGGGCCACTTTCAGATCTTCCACCTGGTCCCTCCGTTCCTGCAACACAGGGCCGCTGTCATGTCAAATCCCCCTTGCGCTGTGAAGCATTCTGACTTTCTCTGCCACTAGCTGGAGAAAACTCCCTGCTCTTAAAGGGCTCATGGGATTAGATTGAGCCCACCTGGGTAATCTCCCTGTAGCAAGAGTTAAAGAAAAAACTATTCCGTAACACTTGTTAAAAATAGTAACGAAGATTTTATTCAAGAAGGGACTATCAAGACTGGTATATAGACTACTGCAATGGGGTTTTGCAGTAAGGGAGAGAGACTGAGCTCAACTCTGTGTACAAGGAAAAGCGGGAATTTATAGCAAGGAGCAGTGCATGGAAAATTGCTAAGAGGCAACATCAGCGGTGAGGGGGATTCTAGCTAAACCGACCTAACAGGATTCTTCCTGAAGACAGGCCAGGGTGACCAGACATCGTCTGGGGGATGGACAGGGGGATGTGGAATTTGATCAGATATAGAAAGTGGGGGATTCTTGCTAAAATTGGGCACTTGAAGGACATGCCCAGGGATGGTGCCTAATTGGGCTCAGAGGAGCCCAAATAAAGTTTGGTCAAGAAGAGAATCTTTGTCACACATAACAAAATGTAATCCCAGAAGTGTCCCGGGTGGGTGAAGGTCACAAGGGCCATCTTAAAATTCTGCCTACCACATGGGGATGTATTCCTGCTTCTGCCACTAAGTGGATGACTCACTTTGGACAAGTCCCTTCTCCTTTCTGGGCCACAGATTCCCTTTAACGCTAACATTCCATCACTCTCCCCATTATCAAATCACATTTTTCTAACTTTCATAGGATATGTGTCCTACTTGAGGGTTGCAAAAAAGTTTAAGAGAAACATTTGTTCTCAGAGAAGTTCCGCAATCTAAATGCAGCACTGTTCAGCCTTCAATGCAAGTTAGATCATCTGGGAGCTTCGAAAATACTGATCCTGGGGCCCCATCCTCAGAGATTGTGATTCCCAAACTCCAGGAAAAGATGGAAGGGGTGGAGGAGAACATGCCCCTCCCTGTGTGGGAACATAAAGAGAGAGGGCTGGGAGCCCTTTGCTTGCATTTAAAGTCTTTCAAGGGCAGGGAGGGTTGAGGGAGTGGCAGCGGGACCCAAATGTGTATTTTGGCCCTAGACATCCCTACAAGTCACATAATTTCAGTTTGGTGGGTTTGCTTCTTATGGTTTCCTTAGGTGTGAGCTGAGGGTACAAGTTAGTAGACACATTTCTACAGGGGCCAAACACCATGTTATAGGCACGCAGCTCTCTGGGCTGTGCCTGTCTGGCTGCAAAGCTCAAGGCTAGGCTTTCTGTCTTCAAGAGGAATGAATGGAATGCATTTTTTTTTTTTTTTTTTTTTTTAGTCTAAGTATTGCCAGGTATGCATATGTGTATGTGTGTTTGGGGGAGGACTGTTAGATAGTATGAAAGTTCATCATATGGATTGGATCATTCTTGTCATACCCAACTAAAACTAGATCAGGGTCATGTTCATGTATAACACCAGAAAAACAAAAGCACTCGGCCCACACACTACAATGCAACAATAATATATTAAGTGATGTAACAATTAAAGTGAAATTTAGTCCTATTAAGACAATACATTTGTGTTTCATGGGAAACCCCTTTACACTGCTTTAGTTTTTAAATTTAAATTAATTAAAATTAAGTAAAATTTAAAAATCTGCTTCTCAACCTTACTACATCTTGTGTTCAATAGCCATGTATGGGTAGTCCACTGTATTGAATAGTGCAGTTTAGAAAGGTGGGAGAGAGGTTTGGGGAACTTCCCAGAGGTGTGGGAATTTGGGAAGATGGAACAATCACAGGAAAGAATTTTAAAGATTTGTTATGCCATATTATCCTCCCTTTGCTGCTCCCTCAAGAAAATCTATTATCTTTTTCAAGGCTTTTAGAATTAGATTAGTGGTTGCTTTTGTTGTTGTATTAGCCTGCTCAGGCTGCTATAACAAAATACCACAGACTGTGTCTTTTAATCTGCAGAAAATATTTTTTCACAGTTCTGAAGGCTAGTCAACGAGGGCTGCCATAACAAGTTACCATAGACTGGGCGGCTTAAACAGCAAATGTTCATTTCCCCCAGTTCTGGAGTCTGAGTAGTCCAAGATCAAGGGGCCAGCTGATTCAGGTCCTGATGAATGCCTACTTCCTGAGTAGCCAAAGGCCGTCCTATTGTATCCTCTTATGCCGGACAGAGAGAGGAAGCAAGCTCTCTCCTGTCTCTTCTTAGAAGGGCACTAATTCCATCAGTTTGGCTCCATCTCATGACCTACCTCCAAATACCATCACTTTGGGAATTAAGGTTTCAACGTACACATTTTGGGGGGGATACAAACATTCAGCTCATAGCTGTAGGCCGCACTGAGAAGGTAGTTGAGCCAATGCCTGAAGGAGGTGAGGGATATCTGGGTGAAGACAGAGGTACAACCAGTGCAAGTCACCAAGGCAAGAGCCTGCCCAGCATGTTGAAGGAGCATCAGTGAGACTCGTGTAGTGTGCATGGAGCAGTGAGCAAGCGGGAGAGCAGGATGAAGCCAGAGAGGAAATGGGATGGGGCAGGGGTGGTTTGTAACATGTTGGACCTAGGAGGCCACTGTAAGGACTTTGGCTTTTATTTGGGGGTAAAACAAGGAGTCACTGCAGGGTTTTGAGCAGAAGAGTAGCACGATCTAATTTATGTTTTACAGGATTACACTTGCTGCTGTAGAAAATCAACTGTGTTATTCATAGGAGAGAGAGAGAGAGAGAAGTAAGATAAAAACCCAGCCCAAGAGGGAGATAGTTGAGTTATAGCAGCTGGCTGGGAAAGATTTTAGTGAGGTGTTGTTGAATGAAAAAAGCAAGATGAGAGAGAGCATATTATATGCAACCCATTTTAGTAAGGCAAATAATAACCACCAAAGGGAGGTACACAAGAGAGGAGGAAAGCAAATAAACAAAAACAGACATATCTTTTAAAAATGCAAGCATGATATAATCATACTTATATCTTTATGTCAAATTATATGTGTGTGTATGTCTTTGTGTGTGTGCCCATACACAGCCTCTGTGGAGTGAGACCCCAAATATCCTTCTGAATTACAGGAGAAACCAGGCAGTGTGAAGATATGATCTTGTTGACAAATTCATGGTCAACATGGCTGGAGGTGGAGGGAAGGTGTGTGTAATAAACACAAACACACACACACACACACACACACACACACACACACATGCTATGATTTTCTTATAATCATTTGTCTTGCTGACTTACTTACATAATGATATTCACATATAATCAATGACTTTCAAATATTCTGTTTTAACTCGTAAATTCTGTGTAAAACCCTATTTCTCACAGTCTTTATTTCGAATAGGGGAGGAATTACGGCATAGGCCGGGCCCAATTCTGGCAGCTCACCCTTCTCTGAGACTTTATGAGTAACCAGTGGATTCTAAACAAACCTTCTAAACAACCCACTGATAAGGGCAGCAATTAATTTTATCAGTTGTAAATTACCAACATTAAATTACCAACAGGAAAACAAGCCAATATTTTTTATCTCTCCCCCTCCTTCACCTCTCTCCCAGGGACAAAAATGGAGAGAAAGGTTTGTTTAAAGTGATAGCAAGGCACTTAATTGCAGTGCTTATCAGTGGGCACTGCTTCACTTAGGCTTGTCGAAGAAAACAATTCCTCTAGTCCTAAAGCTCCCTTGCTCTGTGTTTAGTTGAGTAGTTTTACTAGCAGAAACGTCAACTAAAGATCAAATGAAGATTAACGAGTTCAGCAAATTGATTAGTCTTCCTTCTCCTTTCATTGTGATGTTGCATCAGTGAAGTTAAGACCTTCTGATCATGAGTGGATGATGATATACTGAAATTCCACAAATCTGGTTCAATGTCACATCTGACATTTCATGGGAAGCCTTGGTAATGTTACTAAAAGTATCTCACCTTTATGTAATGATCAGTTCACAAACACTTTCCTGTATACCATCTCATCTCATTTTGAACATAATTCTGAGATATATGCAGGAAAGGCATTACTATTCTGCCTATCAGATGAGAAAAGCAAAGCCCAGAGAGTTAAGGTGGTTTGTCTTAGGTCACAGAGTTAGCGAGCAGCCCAGGAGAGAACAGAATTTAACAAAAATGACTCCCTTTTGAATGTGATAGCCATCATACCATGCTGCTTCCTGGTTTGGCAACTCAGGGATGTCGTTGCTTAGGTCTTATTTTCATGTCCCCATCCCAAAGGACAGCCGGAAAAAGGAAGATTAGGGAAGTGAAGAGCCAGCTGTGTAGATGATGTCCAAGAACAGGATTTTGACTATCAGGCAAAGCTACCAGAATGTTAAATCCCATTCCAGGATACAGATACAACACCAGGGGATGAAGAAGAATGCCTTTGCCAGCTCACGATTTCTAACCGGAGAAAGAGCTCCTTAAACTGAAACATGAAAGCAAGAAAGAAGAATGGCAGTAATTCCCACTAGGAATTCATTGAGAATGGGTTCAGCTACAGGACTTATGATCTCAGAGGTCTCTACATTTATGCATAAAGAGTAGGAATGATCATAATAAATATGGAATTTCGATCCAAGGAGGGAACTACAGTCTTACAGGTATCAAGGAGACTTGGTGGGTTGAGGTTCTCAGCTAAAATATGACCTAAAGGAAAGTGGAATCATTCAAGAGAAATATTTAATAGAAGAGAAAAGGGAGTCATATGAAACATTAAAAGGTGTAGTCTTAGCCGGAAGTTCATAGATTGAAATAGATTTCCAGGAAAGAGCACTGGGGTGAAGCAAATGGAGAGAGAAACAGAAATTCTATCTGTGGAGTATGCTTCTTACCAAAAAGGCTACAAGCAAACATCATTACTAGGAGAGGCGCAAATCTCAAGACTGAAAAACAGATGAGAAAAGAGCTCAAGTTTTTTTTTTTTTTTTTTTTTAAATAAGGCAGACTTCTAGACGCATAAGAAATTGCAGATCTGTTGGAGGGAAAACAGATATCGGTAAAATTACAAAAATGAAAATGACAAAGGTTAGACAAAATTTCAACTCCAATTATTTCTGATTACTCCCATGGAAAATATGCAAAATAATTTGTGAAAGAGAAGACTGGGCACAGGCAATGTTAAAGTTTCTAGAGAAGGGTGAAAGACAGATTCTAGAAAAAATAAACTATTGCTATGCAATAAAAATTCTAGTCTGGAGTATTTAGCAGGTAGTTTTCCATTTAGAATGGAAAGTAGTGATCTTCAGAAGCCACCATGGGGTCCTAAGAGCAAGACATGACAAAGTAACCTCATTTCTCCAGACATGATGACTAGATTGACAGAGCAAAGGATGCAGAGGACTTCCCATCAAAAAAATTTCTAACATTCTCTCATAATATTGGACAAAATAAAAACATGGGATGAATATTAATAATAAAGAGTTAAATTAGTACCTTGTTGGACTTGCTCAAAGAATATTGATTGATGTGTCCATATCAACTTGACAACAGAGGAGAGTTCTCTAGTTGGTGCCTCTGGCCTTGGTTCTAGGCCCAGTCTTGATCAAAACTTTATCAAAAACTTGAGCAAAGACCCAGAAGACATGGTGTGCTACAGCTGGCTTGTGAAACTGATTGTTACGTTTTCAAATTTCATTAGCTTATAATTTGTCATGGTGGGAGTACTTAGACTACAGAAATCAGCAAGCATGACGAATCAGGGCCTTTTCTTTATCCAACAAGAACTTATTGTTAAACATATTTACTACCACATTGCACAGAAAACAGGTATGTTAGTTAGGAATCTTGACTCAAGATAAAATTCATTAAGCAAACAAACAAAAAACCCAGTAATTTGTTGCTTCAAGCAACATACTAAAGATAAACTTTTTAGAAGCTACAGTTTGAATGTACCCCTAGAACAAACATCTATAGCCACATAATCAAAAATTAAAACTGTTCTGATTTTCTGTAAATCATAAACGAAATTCAAGCTTTCCAAGGTCTGCATGATCTTATAATTGCTAGCCAATCAGCTACAAACAAGTAAGCTTATGCAGCACAGCTACCCTAAAAGGAAAGTGAGTTACAAATAGCCAATCATGATTGGGAACAATGTACTTCCTTATTTATGCTTTATAAACTGTGCTGTAACTGCTGTGAGCTGAGCTTTTTACCACTTTCAGTTTGAAGTCTCCTAGATCCTGATCTGTACTTTCTCTTATTGTATGGCAATAAACCTTTACATTTTCCTAACTTGATACAGTTTTATTTTTGACCATTTTGGTGTCAGAAGTGGGATCAAAGAAGACCCCCTCCACACACACACACACACACTAGCCCTGGAACCATTGAGTAACCAGACACCAGTACCCACATAGCCCACTGAACTCACTGATTTCTTGCCAACCATGGAGTTCTGGGGTAAGTCTCTCTCAGATCCAAATTCTCCTCTCTTTGCATTTGAGCTCTCTGTTTGGCACACTTAAAGAGGATATTCTGTTGGTTTCTCTTTGTCTGAGTTTGGGTAAGTTGCCCTTTTCTGTTTAACAAGAGAGGAGAGATTTGTGTCCCTGAGTCCCAGAATAGTAGCTCCTTTGGCTAGACTCCACATAGCTTACTTGGCATGTTAGGGAAACTGAGGGCCAGGATGGGTTCTTCCAAGTCCAAAGCATCTGGAAATCCTTCACCTAGAACTCTGGCTGTTTAAAAACTATGGACTGGGATGCTGTTCCTTTTTGGAAAAATAAGTGAACTTTACTAAAGATAATTTGGAATTGCAGTGGCCACTCTGAGGAACCTTTAAGTTAGATAAAAATAGTTCATCTTAGAAGTACCCTTGAGAAAAGAGGATATTTAGAAACAATTGAATGCATTTTTCGATAGGTATGCAGAGGATTCTAAAAGACAGAATGACTCTAAAATAACTTCTCTAAAAAAAATCTTTACAGTGTACTAATGAGAACTTTAAAGCTAAGATTCAGACTGATTTGACAGACATGACAAAACCACTTGTTAATCCCTCTGCTTCTCCCACCTTCCACTGCCTGATTATTCTGAATACATTTACCCTTCTGTGCCTTGTCCCTTTCCTCCTGAACCCTTTCAGCATCAGATGCTCTTTAAGATAAGAACCTGGGGTACCAGCCTCAGCAGAATTTAAGCCTTGATATCCAGCCAAACTTTGAGCTATTAGAAAGAATTTTCCAAACCTTAAAAAAAGACCAAACTATATTTACAGAAGAATTTAAAATTCTTCTTGGTGCTTATGATTCAGAACTTCCTGATTTATCTCAATTTGTCTATATAGTAGTTGGTCCTGGAATGCAGTGAAAAATGGCTTCAAAAAACAGATTGGAAGAATCCCACTAGATATTTTGAAGATCCTACCAAACATCCCTCTAAGGATGGAGTAAAAAGAGCTAGAAAAACAGGACAAATATTTCTTGAAGCCACACCTGAGGTTTTTCCTATGAGAAAACATTGTGCATTGATTCAATCTTGCAAACAAAAATAAAAGGTGAGTCTGCTATGAGCTATCATATCTCCTTATAAGAAATATTTAAACAGCACTCTGGCCTTAATGGCTAAGATGATGAAGTGGCCTTATCAGCCCATTTTGTTAATGGACTACACACATAGATAAATAATTTATTGAAGAACCATAAACTAGAATAGGAAGTGATTCCCTTGACAGAGTTACAACATTTTGCAGAACCTCTTGAGAGAACATTAGAACAGAAAAGAAACTACTGGGCATGCAAATTAATGACTTTGCAATTACGACAATTGCAAGAGCCCTCCCTTAACTTTAAAGGAACTTTATCCTATAACTCTTTTGATAAAGACATTTGTCATTATGGCTAACAGAAAGGAAAATGGAAAAAGGATTGTCCCTTATTTAAATATTCGTCTGGACCATCTGACAGGCCACAAAAGGGAAACCCTCAATCTGCCATCTCTTGTGATAGTTGTCAGTGTTGACAGAGCTCCAAGGAATCTCCTGGTGAACTACTTCCAATAATTCCTTTAAATCAACAAGAAGAAATAAGTTAAAATAAACGGAGAAATTTTTACTGGGTTGATAGATACTAGAGTAACTCTCTTTAAACTCTACTTTGATACATCAAGAACATCTCTGGCATAATAAAAATATCTCAGTGGTGGGAATTTCCAATGAAATCTAAAAAGTTCCTTTGTCAGAACCCATAACTGTCACCCATGACCCTATCTCTGAAAGTCATGCTTTTCTATTATGTGATACTGCCCCTGTGAATCTCCTAGAGAGAACCCTGCTTTCTAAACTAGAAAGTCAAATAAAATTTTTCTCAGGGGAAATAATCATAGACATTCCAATTCATCAGACACTGAAGCATTATGTGTTCTCCAAGTCCAAATTGATTATCCTTAGGAGAATAATAAATTCCATAAAAATATAGATATTATAGTTCTCTCTGAAATCCCTGACACTAGTGCATTAAAAATGCTGAACCTATTAAAATTCAGATTGATCAAATTGCCTCAGTACTTCTTAAAACCTGAAGCCGTATAAGAGTTCAATTCTATAATAGAAGACTTAATAAATCATAAGCTTATTGTTCCTTGTATCAGTCCTTGCAATACTCCTATCCTACCTGTCAAAAAAAAAAAAAAACCTCTGGACAAAATGGAGATTATAAAAGGTTTTAGAGCTATAAATAAAACTGTTATTCTAAGATTTTCTTTAGTACCTAACCCGAACACCCTATTGAAAAATACACCAACTGAATCCAAATGGTTCACAGTGGTGGACTTATGCTCTGCTTTCTTTATCATTTCTGTAGGCAAAGGGAGCCAATAATTATTTGCCTTTACCTGGAAAGGTCAGCAATATACTTGGGCAGGAATGTCTTATTAGAGATTTATTGAGCTCCTTCATACTTCTCATAAGTTTTACATCAGGATTTTAAAACCCTGCAATTTCCCATAAATTCTACCCTGATTCAATATGTAGATGATTTGCTTTTTTGCTTTTCGTCCAAAGAGGACTCAGACATTGATCAATATATTACTGCAACAATTGGCTTGCAAGGGGCCATAAAGCTTCCTGATATAAACTTCAATTCTCACAAGATTTAATGTACTACTTCTTGTGAAAATTGAAGTTTATCCATAAAAGGAATTTTTCTGTCTCTAGAAAAGAATAAATACTATCCCAAATTATCCTAAACCAACGACTAAAAGGCAATTCAGAGGACTCCTCAGACTTGTAGGAAATTGCAGGTCCTGGCTGACACACATTGTATGAGATTTCATTTCTATCTCCTTCAAACGTACACATTCTTCTGTAACTCTCTGAACCCTGCTACCCTCTTACCTTTGCCTAATGAAGGGGAGACTCACAATTGTGTCAAATTGGTTTCCCCAAATTTGATTCTTAGATTTATAAGAAACACCATTGACTAATCGGAATTGGTACTCTATATCGACGGTCCTAAAGGAAAAATACCAAGCTGGGTGTTACAACCCAGCATGGATTATTATAGTAGAAAGAAGAGTACTTCCTCAGTTTAATTAGGCCCAAAAAACCAACCAAACAAAAAAATTCAGCCCAACCTTTAAAATTACTTGCCCTCATTTGAGCCTGTGATTTGGCCAAAGGTAAGACTGTAAATTTCCATATGGATAGCAAGTATGCCTTTGAAGTCATCCATGATTTTGGCATTTTATGAAAACAGAGGGAGTTTGGGACACTAAGCGGCATGCCTATGAAACATAGGCCTCAAGTTGCTGATCTTTCTACATTATTGCTACCTTTGCAAGTTGCTATCATAAAAATTGAAGCTCATATCCACAAATCTAACCCTAAATATGAAGGAAATGCCATGGTCAATGTTCGACTTGGGAGACAACTAGTGTACCAAAACTCTGTAACTTGAATGAACTCCCTAAGATTCATCTAAGTTAAAATTTTTATGACAATTTGTTTAATAAACACTGGTATCCTCCTGAAACTGAATAAGACTGGCATAATAAAATATGCAAATTTAAGACAAAGCAGGGACTCATGGAAGGTCCAGATGGCTGCTAGGTACTTCTAAAGTCTTTAAAACTTCCTTTACTGAAAACCTTGCATTTAGCAACTCATCATAGTATTGATAAGATGGCACAAATTTTGAAAAAAATATTGGTGGAGAGATTGCTTCAAGGTGTCTAGACAGGTATACAATCAGTGCTTGACTTGTCAAACCCATAATCCTGGAAAGACCATTCAAATGACTCCAGGTACAACTTCCCCAACCATAGGATCATTTTAACATTCACAGATGAATTTCATCCAATTACTCATCTCTATGGGTTGCCAATATGTGCTTGAAACAATATTTATGTTTTTGGGATGAATTAAAGCTTTTTTCCTGCTGAGGAAATTACTGTTGTCAAAAAATTATTAGTCTCTGTATACTAAGAACCAGGCGAAAAAAAATTATTAGTTTCATCAGTTAGGATGGCTATTATTAAAAAGACAAAAAATAAGAAATGCTGGTGAGGATGCAGAGAAAAGGGAACTCTTACACACTGTTGATGGGAACGTAAACTAGTATAGTCACTATGGAGAACATTATGGAGGTTAAAAAAGTACAAATAGAATTACCATAAGATCCAACAATCCCACTACCTGGAATCTATCCAAAGGAAAGGAAATCATTATTGAAAAGACATCTGTACCTCCGTGTATACTGCAGTATTATTCACAATAGCCAAGATATGGAATCAACCTAGGTATCCAACAACAGATGAATGGACAAAGAAAATGTGGTATATATACACAATGGAATACTATTAAGCCATAAAAAAAGAATAAAATCCTGTCATACATGGCAGCACTGATAGAGCTGGAGGGATATTTTGTTAAGTGAAGTGGCCAGGAACAGAAAGTTAAACACCGTATATTCTCACTCATATGTGGAAGCTAAAAAAAGTTGATGTCATAAAAATAGAACAGAGGATACTAGAGGCTGGAAAGGGTAGTGGGAAGGGAGGGATTGGGAGACATTTTGCTAAAGGAGACAAAATTTAGCTAGATAGGAGGAATAAGTTCTTGTGTTCTATACCACTATAGTATGACTATGGTTAATGATAATGAATAGCTTCAAATAACTGGAAGGAGGAGCTTGAATGTTCCCAACACAAAGGAATGATAAATGTTGGAGATGATGGATATGCTAATTATCCTGATCTGATCACTACACATTACATGTATTGAAACATCACCATGTACCCCATGAATACATACAATTACTATTTTGTCAATTAAAAATAAAAATAATAGTAAATAAATAAAATTAAATTAATTCTGGAAAAGACAAAATAAAATTAAAAGAATACATGGATGCTGAATTTTTTTCACATTTTTTTGATGATCATAAAA
>NW_012149764.1:1118320-1169875 GCF_000956105.1 Propithecus coquereli
AATGTCTTCCCGTGGAGTCTCCTGTAGTTTCAGGCACCCTTCCTTCCGACCCTCACCCGATCTATGTTTCTCTGCTCGTTTATTTTTTCTCTCTTTCTTCTAAAATTCGTCTTTTTTTGCAGAGACCTTCTGACTGGCGGCTTGTCTCATCCGCCATCTTGGCTCCTCCCCCCCATTGATGCCTTTTTGAATGCTAAGCCAACCTTACTTGATTTAACCCTACTTAGCCATGACTAATTACTCTTTTGAATATATATTGCTAAATTCAGTTTCTAATCTTCTGTCAAGTTTTTTCTTAGTCTAAATTCATGAGAGTCATTATTTAACAATTTTATTTTCTTGCAATATCCTTGTCAAATATTGGGATCAGGGTCATTCAAGCCTCAAAAAACAAGTTGGGGTGTGTTCCTCATCTTCTATTTTCTGAAGAAGTTCGTATTTGTATTATTTCTTTCTTAAATGTTTGATAAAAATGTGGTGAAGCAAAAACAACAACAACAACAAAACCAGTATGGTGCCTCCAGTTTTGTTCTTCTTACTCAGAATTGTATAAAGTCTAGTTGTCAATCAAAAAATTATTAGAAAATGTTTTTCCACTTTAGGGAAGGAATCACAAATAAAATTTCCAATAATAGAGGGATTCACTTTACTGTATATATTGTAAAACAAGATGATTCAAACATTATGGCATTACCATTGTTCCTATCATCCTCAATCTTCAGGACAGATCGAATGCACCAAAGGCATTCTAAAATTAAAACTGGCAAAACTAACTGAAATCACAGGATTACCTTGCCCTAAGGTGTTACCTTTAGCTCTTAAGATCTCTATCTTTTGGAAAACATAAATTGACTCCTTATGACATAGTTACTGGATGATCCATGCCTTTAATAATAGAACCCCACGTTCACTTAGTTCTTGTAAACTCCGACATGACCCAATATTGCAGAGCACTAATTCAATATTGCAAAGTCTATTTTCAACAGGTAAAAGAAGCCTTCAGAGACCCTCTGCCTCTTGAGGACTTTGTGCCCCACACATTGGAACTCGATGACTGGGTATTCTGGAAAAGGTATCAGTGAAAAACTGCACTTGAACCTCACTGCAATGGACCCTATTAGGTTCTTTTAATCTCTCATATTGCAGGTAAATTACAAGATATCAAACCTTGGGTCTATATCTCTCAACTGAAAAGAGCTTCCTCAGACTATTGGACTTGTCAAGCCCCATCTGACTTAAAATTAAGGATATTTATGGAAAAAATTTTCCCCAGAAGCAGATGACAACATGAGGTAGACAGCTTCTTCCTAAGAACACCGAACAAGTTCCCGTTGGATTCCCTTTACAGAATTTGTTCTTACTTTTATAATAATTATTGTGATCCTACTACTTTGCAAGCTAACAAAAAATGTTTAAATTCATATTTTTACTGCTATTAGTGACCTTCACTACACAAGCTAACCATGCACTACAGTCTCCTATCCAACACATAGCCTCACTAACCAAAATAATTGCTGGTTATGTAGCCATCTAAATGCTTGGGAAAAATCACAATTAATAATACTAGAACTTATCCCTATACACTCTTGGGTGAACAATTCAGGAAAATAGCTTTACAAAAAGGTTTGGCATCTTTCCCATGACAAAATAAGTCATTTGACTAATATTCATGTCCAGCTGGTTTGGCATTGGGAAAAGCATTGAAAGCCCAAGGGTGGCTCATAATTACTGTAAATTTTGTTACTGGTGACTAATCTCTACACATAGAAAACCTTAATGGTATCGGATCTAACTTAGGTAAGATCTCAGACTTACTCTGTAAACCTTTTGATTTGATTCAGATGAAGGAGACTTAACTTCTATGTATAACATGGAATCATAATTAAAAAATGACAATGATACCCTCATATACATCATTAAGGACTTTACTGAAACCAAACATTGGTTCAATGGAAACTCTGAAAGTAAATGCAATGCTTTGATATTATCATTACATAAGGTAGATAATGGTTTTGGATACTAGATAGATCAATAATCAGGGCATATCTAGAAAAGAAATTAATATTTAATTGGTGATGGAATGCATGGATTACTTTATCAAATTCATAGAAATATTTTTTGCTCCTACTCTAGTTTAAAAAACAATCATTCAAAATGACACTGTGCAGATGCCAACATGACAAAAAATAATCATGATATTCTTATTACTCAAGATTGGTGGGTAATGGGATCCACCTTAACACTTTAACTCAATAATACTGGGTCGTTCATTCTGTGTGGTAATAAGACATGTAAAACTTTTCCACGCAAATGATCTGGACACTGCAGTTTGAATTATCTCTTACCCCAAATAACTAAATATGACCTTCTAAATGCTAGTTGAATTGTTAATTTGAGAACATTTGTACATAGAATAATTCCCCATAGATAAGCTTCTCCTGAACCTCAACACCCAATTATATAAAGAAGCTCTGGGTTTCATTCTCTTATTAGAGCACTCTGCCCTCCACTGGGAGTCTCTGAATTAGAAAAATCACCTATCGATATTTCTGCAACTCTTGAAAAAAATTTACTGATATCTTAAATTCTCTCCAAGTGATACAATCTGAAATGAGTAGTTTCGTCTCAGTAACACAGATGCTTCTCAACTTATGACATGGCCATGTCTGGATAAATCCATTGTAAGTTGAAAATACCATGAGTTGAAAACACACTTTCAACTGATATTTTCAACTTATGAGGAGTATCGAGATGTGACCCCATTGTCAAGGAGTCAAGGAGTGTACTAAATATGTATTGCTTTTGCACCACTGTAAAGTCGAAAAATCATAAATTCAATCACTGTAAGTCAGGGACCATCTGTACTCCAAAACAGAAGAGTTTTGATGCTCTAACTACATAATAAGGATGAGCTTGTGCTCTTATTGGAGAAAAATGCTGTTTTTATGTCATATTGAGTCAGGAATTATAAACCCAGAATCCCCGTGACCTAAAAGATCAAATCCAAGTATTCCTCCTACTTGGGAAAGCCCAATCAGTTGATCCGTTCAACTGGTTAGATGTTGGCTCTTAGGGACCTTGGCTTTGGGGTATTTTTGAAACTCTTGATGTTATCCTATTAGTCAAATTGATTATGTCCCTTGTACACTGTACTTTTTCGGGAGGCTTACATGCTTGTCAGCAGCCACTAATTCACTGGATGATCTCCATGAGAATTGAACAACAGAAACTATATGAACTCAAATCATCAGAAAATAACCTATTGGGGCCAGGTGTGGTGGCTCACACCTGTAATCCTAGCACTCTGGGAGGCCAAGGCAGGAGGATCGCTTGAGGTCAGGAGTTTGAGACCAGACTGAGCAAGAGTAAGACCCCGTCTCTACTAAAAATCGAAAAAAATTAGTCAGGCATGGTGGTGCATGCCTGTAGTCCCAGCTACTCGGGAGGCTGAGGCAGGAGGATTGCTTGAGCCCAGGAGTTTGAGCTAGGCTGATGCCACGGCACTCTAGCACGGGCAACAGAGAGAGACTCTTTCTCAAAATAAAATAAAATAAATAAAGAAAAGAACCTATTGGGATTCTAGTACGCAATTTTTAGATGACCGTGGAAATTGAAAACGATATGTGATGACTGAGAGTAGCGTTTAACAGTTGGTCACACTCTCAGTTCAACTGAGAGAATGATCAAAGAGGGGGAGATTGCTAATGATATACTGTTTAGAGGCCACGGTTTGAATATATCCCTAGAACAAACATCCATAGCCACATAAATAACACTTAAAATTGCCTTCATTTCTCTGAAATCCTAGGTCTAACCATAAACCCAAGTCAAACTTTCCCAGGTCAGCACGACCTTACGATTCCTAGCCAATCAGTTACAAACAAGTAAGCTTATGCAGCACTGCTACCCTAAAAGAAATGTAAGATTCAACTAGCCAGTCATGACAGGGAACAACGTACTTCCTCATTCATGCTTTATAAGCTGTGCTGTCAACCGCTGTGAGCTGAGCGTACCACTTTCAGTTTGAAGTCTCCTGGATCATGATCTGTACTTTCTCTTAATAAACTTTAACATTTTTCTAACTTGATCTGGTTTTCTTTTTGACAAACTTAAAAGTCCTAAAGCTGGCTTTTGGCACAGTTGGAAACTGGGCTCAAGTGATGTCACAGATTCGGTTTCTCTCGGTTGCTCAGTTCTGCTTTCCTCCACGTTGGCTTCATTCGGTAGTAACTCCAGGCTTTTGTCAAATCTGCATTGCAACCCCAGTGGAAAGCGGAGACCCTTTCCCAATAGTTTCAGCAAAAGATCCAGTCACTTTGGTGAGGGGAACAGAATGTTCTGATTGTTTAGTCTGGGTTATGTTTCCATTTCTGGGTACAGAGACTGAGAGTGGGGACGTGCTGGCCAAAGAAAAATCATGATGCAGTCACTAGGAGAAAGTGGAATGGATGCTGGGCATTCAGACAACATGTGTTCACCAAGTGCGTTTATTTGATCTGTGAAAAAGACTGAGGAATTGTAATTCACCTAAAAAAAGTATAATATTAGGATGATTGAGTTAATGAACATAAAATATCCAATCAAGAAATGTACCAGCTATGTTATAATTGTTTAACCACTCTTGGAGTATTGTATTCAGTTCTTGACACTGTACTTTACTTTACTAATATCCGAGAGAAGGCAGACGATGTTGTCCTAAAACCATATATGTAGAAAAATTTACAAAGAATGGTTGAAGAAACAGGGGAATGTTTTAGAGAAAAGAAGACTTAGGGGATACAGGTTCTCTGTCTTCAAATATTGAAAGACCTCACATCTAAGAGAGGGTATTCTCTGTGTCATTCTAGAAGGTAGAGTCACAGGATCAGGGGTTCAAGATAATAAACTACTCTCTAACGACGAGTGCTGCCCAACAACAGGATGGGGACTCCCTGTCACCAGAAATGTTCGAATGGGGTTTGGATGACCAAATTTGTGGAAGGCTACAGAAGAGTCTGCTGGGACACTGCACAGTGGAACAGCATTTTACATGGAAGTCAGGCTCTAAAGTCAGCAAGGCAAAAATTACATACAGCCAAAATTGTCTTGAAAATTAACCATCAAGCCTGAAATATGGATCATGGTTTTGGGGCATGTGATATATATGTGTTAACATATTTAATAGTGCAGAATATAATAAACAATGGCATCACAAAACGCTGTGACAGGTGTAGCTGTGTGGGGATAAAATAAAGTGACCACCAGTTCAAGTCTCCTATTTTGCATTCACTTTGGGGCACATACTGATGGGGTATAATAGTAAGTACATTGCCGATAGCACCTCACTCTTTCCTCCCACTACCCGACAAGCACATTTGGTTGAATTATTGTATAATAAAAAACTTGAGGCCGGGTGTAGTGGCTCACGCCTGTAATCCTAGCTCTCTGGGAGGCCAAGGCGGGCGGATTGTTTGAGCTCAGGAGTTCGAAACCAGCCTGAGCAAGAGCGAGACCCCATCTCTACTAAAAATAGAAAGAAATTAATTGGACAACTAAAAATACATAGAAAAAATTAGCCGGGCATGGTGGCGCATGCCTGTAGTCCCAGCTACTTGGGAGGCTGAGGCAGAAGGATTGCTTGAGCCTAGGAGTCTGAGGTTGCTGTGAGCTAGGATGATGCCACGGCACTCTAGCCCAGGCAACACAGTGAGATTCTGTCTCAAAAAAAAAAAAAAAAAGAACTTGACTAGCTTGTGCCCCTGGTTCCTGGGAGGGAGACTCTAAATCCTTAGAATTTCCCAATTAATAGAAGTGTCCTTGTTGTTGATGAGCCTTTTGGATCACACCTGAGCTTATGGTAAGAGATCAGGTAACTTAGGATGGGGACTGGTCACCAGAAAGACAACTACATGAGGAGAAGACTGGGACTTTGAGGCAGCCTGACCTCCAGGGAGGGTAGAGGGGCTGGATATTGAGTTTAGTCTCAGGGTCAATGATTCACTCAATCACGCCTACACAATGAAACCCTAACAAAAACTCTGGACATTGAGCTGAGTGGAGCTCTCTGGTTGTTGTACCCATCAATGAACAAGAGGGTGATGCACTCTGGTTCTACAGAAAGAGGTCATGGAAGCTCTGGATTCAGGACCCTCCCAGACCTTTCCCAATGCATCTCTTTATTTGGCTGGTTCTGATTTGTATCCTTGACAAAACTGTAATTGTTAAGTATAGTGCTTTCCTGAGCTTTGTGAGTTGTTCTAGTGAATTATCAAACTTGTGGTTGTGGAAATTTCCCAATTTGTGGCAAGTGGTCAGAAGCATGAGTGGCCTGGAGCCCCCAAAATGTGGCTGGCATCTGAAGGGCAGCCTTATGGTTGACCATGCCCTGAAACCTCTGTAGTCATAGCTAGGCATGGTGGCGTGCACCTAGCTACTGGGGAGGCTGAGGCAGGAGGATCCCTTGAGCCCAGGAATTGGAGGCTACGGTGAGCTATGATTGTACCACTGCACTCCAGCCTGAGTAATGGAGCAAGACTTTGTCTCAAAAAACAAAACCAAAAACAAACAAAAATCCTGTAGAGTCTGACACCAACTCTGGGTGATTAGCACCAAAATTGTTTGGCAGCATAGCATACCAGCTGGTGTCCGAGCACACCCCCAGTTAAGGAAATACAAGATGTGATTGTACAATACCTGCAAAGAGCCTTGTAACTCCAAAATTTTATTGTTTTAAAGCAAAGAAAATGAATAATTTTATCTTGGTCCTCACAAAAGCCATTAGGCGATTGTCTCTTTCACTATTTCACTTTGTGAAACTTATGTTCAAAAGATGCAAGAAAACTGGAACATGAGTCTTTAGCCCATGTGGTTTCATGTTCCCATAAAGTTAGGAAGCAAAGGCGAAGTCTCTCTTTCTAAATCAGAGTATGGCCAGGGAGGCACTAATGGCACAATAACAAGATGAGCGTGCCTATGGCCTGATGGCTTAAAGGTTGCCAAGATTTTTCTTTTTCTTTCTTTTCTTTCAGAGAAATGTGAACCAAAAATACCCACTGCCAATTTCACAGAAATGTAGGGGGAGGGGAGATCTGCTTGCAAGGTCTTTCAGGGCCACAAGGACAATGCATTATTTTCCCGGTCCCTGCAGTCGGAGGCCTAACAGCAGCAGTATTCATCCCAAACACAACATCTATTCACATCCCTTATGATGCCCCCAGAGATGCTGCCCTGTTCCCTTGGCACAGAAGGGAACTCGCAGAGAGCAGAACTGGGAACAAAGGTGGAAGTTACAGGGGGACCTCCTGAGCTGACTGTAAGGAAGGACTTCTGAGTCGAGGAAGCTTCTCAGGAGATAGAGAGCAAACCCTCCCTTTACAACAGGGTCTAAGCCAAGGGCCGCAGCCATATCCAAGGACAAGTGGATAAGGAGATATGCACAAAGATAAGGGATAAGGACACAGGATGACATCTAGGTCCCTGCAGTTCTGACAGTCTGGTCCTAACCTGACCGTAGGTTCAAAGAAAATCCAGGGGAAGTAATCTCACATAAGGAGCCTTCTCAGCTGTGTTCTTACCACAGCTATGTCTCAACAATAAATCCCACTAGTACCTAGTGGCATGATGTTATTTAGGGCAGTTAAGGGAGATTTTAGAACTACTGCAATGCCATTTAAATTCATTATCTAATGCTAATTAAAATGATCTGTTTCGCTGTCAGCAAGGAAAATCTTGTTAGGGAAACTGATGAGGTGCAGCGAGCTCTGTTACCGAGCCGGCAGCAGATGCGTGCTTACGCCACACACCCCACACCATTGACAATTACGGATGGGGGGGCGGATTAACCTGACAGCACACCTGGCCTCGGGCAGGTTTCGCCAGCCAGCCAGGCATCTGAAGAGCACTCAACTGGACAGCAGACCTGCCTCTGACCCTCTCTGTCAGTTACCTTGGGGCAGTCACCTCACCTCTATGGGTTGGGTTAGATCAGTGGTTTTCAACCTTGATGCACATTAGAATCACCAAGGGAATTTTCAACAATTTGGATTCCCCACTCCAGACCAATTAGATAAGAATCCTAAGAGATGGGCCCTGACATGAGTATTTCAAAGCTCCTCAGGTGATTCCAATGTGCAGATGTTACTGGTGACAAATGCATTGGGTGGTCCCTAAGGACTCCTCCAGCCCTGTGCCCTTGTGCTCCTCCCCACTTCCAGATGAACTGAGTGATGGGAAACCAATGGCTTACTTCACCACTCTCTTGCAGATACTGGTTATAACGAGTCTGACTCAACGAATTCCATCTGACTATCAGCTAGGTGGTGACGGCTGTTAAACCATGGTCCGTGTCTCGGTTATTTTTGGATATTCCTAGCACATACTAGGTGCTCAGTAGTCACTTGATAAATGAATGGTGCACAGGCCAACAATTCAATTTGCAATTCACCTATCTTTCTGCTTCATTGTGGGAGGCATTTAAACCATTTTGCTGCTCTTTATCACTTACCAGAACAAGGAGAGTGAGTTACAAAATGTAAACAATGTATTAGATTCATCTTCAATAACAGAATAGCCCCAAATAGTAGTGGCTTAAACAAGAGAATTTACTTCTCTAACACATACAATTTTGGCATTCAAAATATGGTCCTGGAAACGGCACCATCCATATCACCTGGGAACTTGTTAGAAATGTAAACTCTTGGGCTCCAAACCAGACCTACGAAAATAGAAACTTTGAGATTGTGGCACAAAATTCTGTTTTATCAAGCCCTCCAGGAGATTCAAGAACCACTGCCATGAAAGAATTTGACAGCTAGACGGTCCAAGACTAGTACAGTAATTCCATGAATTTGTTGGGGACGTGTGCTCCCCTCTGCTTACCACTCCCTCACCCCAGGGAAGAAACATTGTCCACATGATCCACTATGGCTGCTGGAGCTCGAGCCATCACATCCAAGTTCAAAGGAGTAGGATAGAGAAAAGCCCAGAGAAGGGCGTTCACTCTTCTTTAACATGACTTCCTGTCTAAGTACAACATATCTTGTCACATCTCATTGAAAACAAAACTTTTCTGGGAAGGAAGCTAGAAAATTTTGTCTATTAGCTGAACACACAGCCACCCAACTAAAAACTGAGGTTCTGTTTCTGAGGTATTGAGTAATAAACTAGTTGTGTCTGCCTTAACTAGTCATTCAACAATGGAAATAAAGAAAACTGAAACTTATGAGTGCTTTCTGTGTCCAGGCACTGTGTTAGATTCAGTGTGTGACAGTATCTTGTTTAACCTTTCCAATTCTATGGGGAATTGTTCTCATTTTATAAATGAGAAAACTAGGGCTTGAAGAGGTTGGTTAATGTGCCCAGTGTCACGTGCTGGAGCACAATTCCAACCCAGACAGTTTATCTGCACAGCATGCATTCCTAGCCTCTAAGTTATGCTTGCTCTGATAAAAGTATTGGTGGAGGAAATGAAAAATGATGAGTAATAACTGATATTTTATATCCATTCCTCATTAGCAGGAATAATATAACTTTGGTTTTGCCACCGCTTGATAAGGTTGAGTTTGTAAAGCAACCCCACCCCACTCCAAATGGTCGGTTTGTTGTTAAGACTGAATTTTCAGATCATTTAGGGCAGGTCTGCCGTGGTATCTGCACATTAAGAAGCATGGAACTCACGCTAGGGAGAATCCAGCGTTTGTGGGGCCTGAAGCTTTCATAATTTAGGGTCCCCCTTAAGAATAAATTATTTGATTACAGATGCAATATTAGGCAGTGGGCTTTGGACTATCCAGCAAGCTAGGGGCCAGCAGTGACGCTCAAGCCTCACTGGCTTCACAGGAAATCTGCCTCCAGCCTAATGCTTCCTTTCCCTGCACAGCTTGTTGACAGCACCAAGGACGCTACGCGGGTCCTGGAATCACGAAATCATCAGCTGTTTCATTTAGAAGGAACCCTGGAGACAGCATTCTGCATTGGTTTTCTTTCTCTGTTTTAACAGCAAACAAATGAAAGGAAATCTTACTCTGAACCTGAATGTTATGTTAAACAGATGTATGAGGGGCTGCTCCGGTTGGAGGCTGGACGGTAGGTCGAGAGCCCCACCTGCTCCTGCCCATTGCAGCTCCAGAGGCCATGTTGGGGTACTTGGGGCTTTGAGGAACCTGTCCGAAAGCCGCCAGATCTATTCTAAGCCTCACTTCTTATGAGGAGAGAACAAAGACTCAGAAAGGTTAAATACCTCAGCTTGGGTCACCAGCTGGTTATTGGCAGGGTGGAGCCTGCAACCATCACCTATCCACAGGTCTTCTCACTATACCGTAATCTTCGATTTCTAGGCCAGCCTTCAAAAGCCTTTTATCAAGGTCTCACCTTATTCCAAATGTATTTGTAGTACAATAGAATCGAACCACAAGGTATTACCCATTTCTATGGAAAATGTAAAAAAAAAATCTCTCCTACTGCAGACCTGGTAGAGAAGGGGTGTTTGTTCCCTCAGCTTAGGTCACTGGAGGTCATTCCCTGAACTGCTGGTCCACACACTCGCCACGTCCCTGGCACACCCAGGGGATGGAAAGAGTCAGAGACTGGAACCAGTGGGCAGCATTCGTACCCTTGAAGGGAAAAGAGCAAGATTCCTTGGGGTCATGAAATATATTTAAAAGTTACATATAGAGAGAAGCTACTTTATTGTATAAAAAAAGAAAACATTTAAAGAAATATTACATGTAGGTACATAGCTATTTTCTTTTCTTTTTTATTGCTGACTTAAATATATGCTGCAAACTTAATCCTCCCCACTTGCTGGAATTTCATGTCTTTTTCTGACTAGGCTTCTGGTCTTGGCAGAATTTTGCCTTAAGAAACTTCTCCAGAGAGAGATTGTAACTCGCTGCTCATTTTCATTTTGGTATCACTTTACTTTTTGCCTACCTGAATCGTGTAATAAACTTTCCCATCATGTCGTCTGCTTTTTCTTTCACGGCTTTTCTTGATTTGAACAATTCTTAAGTTGTTTATGGGCAAAATTACCTGATTTAAGTCTTGTAATTAAAAAGAAGTTCTATCAGTCTCTTGCCTTCCTTAATTATAAAATTTCACTTAAAAATCTCAAGCTGGTAAGAATCCTTAACGTTATCCAGTAACTAAAATTGTAAATCTCTAAAGTTTTCTTTAAAACAAATGTAAACCTACAATGCAATCTCAATGTCACAGAATAGCTTTCCACAGAATAGTCACCTGGTGACTGCAGTTGACAACAAATGGTCACTGGAAACAGTTTGGTTCTCCTATTTGGGAAACAGGGATTGATTGGCTGTTAACTTTTAGAAGGAGTGACTAAATCTCCTGGGTTTTGTTGTACTAGTAGGTTGCAAAATAACAGATAATTACACCTAAAGTAATATAGAAACAACAAAAAGTCAAAGCTATTATTATTAGAACATTGAAAACATGATTCTCATAGAAATATACAATGTGTCAAAGATTTATGTAACTCACTAATGAGAAAACAAGATACTAAACCTACTGGATCTTGAGATCCAGTAGACTGAAATGATATTCACATAAAAATATACATACTTTTTCAATGAAAGGAAGACTACTGGAATAAGATTGCAAAGTTAGATTAATACCAGCTAATATTCTATAGGGCAATAAAATTAATCTTTGGAGTTGTCTCTGTGATTGGACAGAAATCACTTGCAATTTACTGATATTCTATACATTACCCACCTTTCCAGAGCCTAGGCCTTGAATAATACGATAGTATATCAAACGAAGTTACAGCCCCCCTAGAAAGACAAATAGCTCTGTGGTTTTGCAGACAATGCTCCAGTACCTCTTTGAATGGGGCAAATCTTTTTGTCTTATTTCTAGGTTTTGGATGATTTTACTTAACAGTACTATAAGTTTTTTTGTGTGTGTATGTGTGTGTGTTATTTTCTCTTTTTAATCTGTAAACCATAAGAAGCCTATGACTTGGAAACCAAATAATGCAAGGAATATCTGATCCATCTAGGGAATCAAAAACACCTACGAAGTTTTACCGTGCAGGCACCTTCACGTACACAATCTTAGTTGATTCTGACTCAACCTCACTGAGATTTTCAGGTACTGTCCCTATTTTCATAAATTAGAAAACAGAGGTTCCTAAAGATTGTGACTTACCCACATTCCTGGTCAGAAGCAGGGCCAAACTGCAAAGCCAGATCCTCCCAAAAACCAACCCCAGGTGTTTTTCATTGTGATGCTTCTCTCAACAATCACTCACATTGTACAAAACCTTGTGGTTTAAAAAACCCTTTGTAAATTGAGGGAACATGAGGCAGGTGGCTTTGTCTTATAGATGGGGACGCTGAGGACCAAGATCACCTGTCCAGCAAGTGGCAGAACCCAAATAGTGTCCAAGTTGTTCCCCAAACAAGTCCAAGGTCATTTTGTCTACAAAACAATCACCTGGAGTTAGCCCAGTTTGTTTCCTGGTGCCCACCCAACCTCCATCTCTGGTTGCCAAGACCACTATACCACTTGAAGCCCCCACTTCTCTGCTGCACCTATGCCTATCAGGGCAGATAAGTGAGCTCAACTCACCCTTCTCCTGCCCCAGGAAGAAAAAATAACTCCCTTGCTAACCTGTCTAGCTCTCTGCCATCTAACCTAAGCAAGTCAACAGACTTCATGGGAAGGTGTTAATGACAGGCGACAGCTAAAGGTGCTATTCCTACCAGGGTTATTGACATTTTAAAGGGCGCTCATTTTGCTCAAGTGTCTTCACCTTTTGCTTCCTAACCAACCTGTGGGCAGAAGTGATTGCACGTGCAGCAAACCCAGTCCCAGCCAAGGCTAAAATATCTACCGCTGCAAAGGGTATGACAGCTCATGTTTGACTGCTTTTCAAATGTACATAGCTGGTGTTTAAAATTTTAAATGATATATTTAAAAGTGGTAATTAATTTATGGAAGTTTCTATGTGATTTCTTAGCCAATAAATGTTTACAAGTTCAACAATAACTTTGCGTGTAGGGGCATGGGCCAATGAAATGTTCCATGGGAAAAATCTCAAGGACGGGAACGTAATCCTAATGGAGACCCAGTGAAGTGTGATTACCTTCATTTTATAAAAGAGGAAACTAAAGCAGAGAGGTTATGTAACTTACCCAAGATCATCCAGCTACAGAGCCAGATTTCAAATCACAATGTGGTTCCTCCAGGCCTGTGCTTCCAGCTACTATCCTGTATTGTTTCTGATCTTCATTTTCCAAAGGGGTGCGATCTGGGTGCAAATACGTAGCAGAAGACACTTCCTCCTAACCCTGCTCACCTCCAGGGAGGGCCCAGCAGTAAAGAAAACTTTTAAGTGGGGGAAAAAGCTACCATAGAAAAGCAAACCAGGCTTTTGTAGAGACTGGGAAGCATTTAAGACAGGGAAAGAACCATATTTTACCACTGTAATACACTTGACTCTAAGACCTACCATTATTTTATCTATCACTAAGAAAAAAAAAAAACCTGCCTATTAAACAGTGGTCATGCGAATATGCCATCGACTATAAGCTACAAAGTGAAAGATTTGTTAAAATGTGAAAAAAATGAACATTTTTCAAATTGATGAAATATAGTAACATCCAGGCAGGCAGCTCCAGGCTATGGTCTACAGAGTGTGAGATCCCAGGGAAAGGGAGAGCATCTTTCACAGTTTTTCTCACAGAAGCCCTAGAACTCTAAATGTCTAGTTTTGGTCTTATGCCAGATCCTGATTTGATGCTACTTATTAATAGAGTACAGACACTTCCTGACTTACAGTGGTTTGACTCAGGATTTTTCCACGTTGTGAAAGTTGAAAAGACGATGCAAAAGTGATACACATTCAGCACACACCTCAACTTACCATGAGGCTACGACCCAATCACGTAGCCCCATGGGAAGTTGAGGAGCATCAGTACTTCATCCATTAGCTAATCACCATGGCCAAGGGAATGGACTTTGTTGTGATTTGGGAGATTGATTTGTGCACCACAGGTCAAGACAGATCATGAGGATTCCACCCACTCAAGTAAGATGACAGTGAACTGTGGAAGGCGGGGAAGCCCAGAGAGATGCCAGCCAGACCAAAAGCGTATGCAGATTTAGAACTAGATTTAAGATATTGAACAATATAAATGGGGTCAAATAGTTGATATAGTAAGAGAAAACAAATCCCACATCTCGTTTGTTTCCTGAAAAGCGCTTTCCTGCTGTTACGCAGGTGTTTTAAGATCCACGCACGCTTCTATCACTGCCTACTGCTCAATGTAGTACCACCAAGTCAGGACATCTTTACTGGTAGGTAAATCAATAAGAACAAGTTTAAAACGCAAGAGGATTTCTATCTAAAAGGAAAGTCTGTTTTTAAGCATCTGGAAGTCATTTAAAATATCTAAATTACTCATTATACTTAATTATAGTTATCAAGGGCTCGAAGTCAGATGATTCTCATGACCTTACCAGACTCCGCTCACCTTCCCCTCAAGTAGTCGTTACGTATCAGGCACAACTAAGAGCTCATCATTTCCTCCCAAGATACAGATAACTCCCTAAGAACAAGAGAGCATGGAGCAAAACTTCCCATTCCCACGTTTTTGCCGCTCTACTTGTCCACTTACATTCAGCAATGGGCATAAGTCCATGTTTAAAAACTGGATGAAACATTTTCGAGCAAGATTCCAAACACCATCCATGATAGGAATGGGAGTAAAAGCATCTACAGTTATCTTCCAAGGCACTGTTTTGAGTAGAAACACACACACAGCAATCGGTGTCTGTCTGCACACTCTGGAATGCACGGCAGTCATTTAGTTACTATTCATAGAAGACACACAATTCAAAGAGCACATTGTATCTCCAGGGTAAGGCTGTTCTTTTGAAAAATATTAACAATTCACCTGGGGAAAGGGGATTTAGGGCATTTTGGCAGTGGTGTTTTTAAATTTAGAAAAGATAAAAGATGATTATAAACTTAGTTTCCTTAGATTAAGCAATATTAGGGGTGAGAAAAGAGCTCAAGTGGCAAATTTTTGTTTGTTTGTTTAGTTCATTAGTTTTGGTCTAGAAATACATACTTTGATTACTGACTCTAACTGCTGCTGAGACCTTGTGTTCTCTCGTGCGTATTCTAAATATACACATCCTAATCTTTCCAAGACTTACTCTTAAAAGTGATTAATCTGCTATAATTAAGATGTAACCTTTTCAAAACCTCACCGAAAATAGAAACAGAAGTGCCATCTCATATTTTAAAGAGCCAATCCTTTGAGTTCAGTCATGCAGGAAGGTATTTCCTCTAAAAGGTTATTCTGTTATGCAAATGCTTATCAAACCAGACTTACAAGGAAAATGGAGTTCTCCTTCCTTCTAGACACCATCTGATCCCTGGGAAAATCATGGGGTTGATGCAAACTGAAAACTACGATAAGCTGAATTTTCCAAGTTAGGACTTTCTTAAATCCAGTAAGCTCTTTCATGGAAAATAAACCCTCCACGAAGCCAAATAGGTTATTTTTTGTTTGTTTAAAGCCATTTGTGGTTTCTGCTTAAAAAATGGTATACTGTAAGTTTATCTCCATTCCTTCCAGAAGAAGGAATATAAAACTAAAAGAATAAGAATGGTGTAGGCCAGGCGCAGTGGCTCACGCCTGTAATGCTAGCTCTCTGGGAGGCCGAGGCGGGCTGATTGTTTGAGCTCAGGAGTTCGAAACCAGCCTGAGCAAGAGCGAGACCCCGTCTCTACTAAAAACAGAAAGAAATTAATCGGACAACTAAAAATATATAGAAAAAATTAGCTGGGCATGGTGGCGCGTGCCTGTAGTCCCAGCTACTCAGGAGGCTGAGGCAGGAGGATTGCTTGAGCCCAAGAGTTTGAGGTTGCTGTGAGCTAGGCTGACGCCATGGCACTCTAGCCCGGGCAAAAAGATGAGACTCTGTCTCCAAAAAAAAAAAAAAAAAAAAAAGAATGGTGTAAACTCACAGGAATGATGTAAACAAGAGAGAAGCTATCAGTGGGTAGTGATAGCAACAAATATCTGGAAGAAAAGGAAGCTGTGGAGAGAGCAGCAAAATGGAGAAAGCTAAATACCTAGTGCATGCAGAGAAGCAAGCCAATTCTCACCATGATATACCAGAAAATCCCTGCAACTGGAAGTGGAAGCCTGGGCGAAGCCCTGGGACGGGAAACAGGGGATTGGCCCAAACAGCTTGATTATACTACTCCCCACCCCAGCAGGAGGCTGAAGATGTATTCTGTGGACTTATGCTGGTTCAATTTTCCAAGACTAGGGGGCCCCAGATATGAGAGGGCACAAGGGAGGGCGCTGTACTGAAAGCAGGTGGGTTAATTAAAATATGCACACTGTGTGTCTAGTAACCAAACACCGGCTGCAGGTGGATTTCTTTCTGGAGGCACTGAATGGCCCTAGATAAAAGGCCTACAGATACTGACATCTGGAGAACCCCAAGAAACAGCAGGATCCACGCCTAATGGCCCATACATTAAACAGAGTCAACAGGAGAGGACAGGAAAAGATTGCCCCCCTTCTCATTGGCTTTAAGTGTCTTAAATATGCAGGAGAACCAAAGACCTCTCCAGGAGACCTCAAACAGAGACCAGAAAAGACATAAATAGCAGACAAAGAAGAAACAAAGCAAAGTAAAACAACATGAACAACCAAGCATAAAATACAACATCCCCAGAGATGTAAGAGACATTGCATCTAAGAGATAAGAAAAGGACACTTCAGTGGAAAGCCTGGCAGAGAAAGTGGAGAAAATATCTCACCCAGAAAGCCAAGCAAAAAGCCAAAGAAATGGAAAATACAAGAGAAAGATTAGAGGATCAAACCAGCACTCAAAATCTGAATAACTGAAGTTCCGAAGAGAAAGAATAGAGAAAACAGGAGGGAGGGGTCTGTAGAAAAATCAGAGAAAAAATACAAAAACATCTCCCAGAATGGAAGGGCTTGGCTTTTCTGACCAAAATGGTTCCCCAACTCTCAGCACAAAGAACGAAAAGCAGACATAGATGACACATACCAGTGCACGTGATCCTGAAATATGAGAGGCCGGGGATTAAAAAAATGCTGTTAATTTGCAGCAAGTCCCTTCCTTCCCTCCCCTAAAGGGCCACATATAAAGATGGAGAATACGGATGGCACTGGACTTCCACTGCAACTTTGCAAGCTAAAGACAATATTGACCAATGCCTTCAAATTCTGAGTCAAAATTAATTTTAAAAACTAGAATTCTATATTAAGCTAAACTAGATATCTGGGTGTTAAGAGTTGAATAAAGACATCCAGGCATGCCAGGTCTTCGCAATTTTAGCTCACGTGCACTCTTTCCAAGGAAGCTACTAAAGGTTGTGCCCCATTGAGAAAAGGGCATTAAGAAAGAAAAATGCAGGGGTCTGAGAAACTGGCTGTCAACAGGAGAGAAGTGAAGGGAGGGCTCAGGGTGATGCCAGTGACCTGAGCAGTTCTTCGGGGCATCCAGAAAGCCAGGAGGGGTGTCTCCAGGAGAATGTGGGAATGCTAGATAGCGTGCAACTTAGTATTCGGAGACAGTCAGGTTAGCACACTTTTGGCTGCAAGTTACTAAAGACCCAATTCAAAATGACCAAACAAAAAATGTTTAGGGGTTTATTATCTGACATAACCAGAAGTCCAGGGCTAGTGCAGCTCCAGGAGTTAATTTCCATTGCTGACTTAAGGACTGGGGCCCAGCGCTGGTTCATAGCAGTGCTCTCCTGCGCAAGACACACATGGGATATGCGCACCTGTGACCCACTCAAGACACGCTGGTCGGGAAACAGTGAATTATACCAGCCAGGATACCTGAGCTGCCTGGGAAGGAGTGGACACCAGAATAGCACAGGAGCCTTGGCAGACTGAAAAAAGAGGAAAATGGCTGTTGGGTAGTCACTAATGGTGCCTGTAAGAGAAGAGTTTAAGCAATTCTGATGAAAAGTTTAGGAAAAATTAACAACAGAAACATAGAAACTAAGCAAATGAAAATAAACAAAGAAATGGCTAATTCCAGAAAAAATAAAATGGTACAATTTTACTGGGAAGAGAAGGGGGAACAGTGATAGTACAAGTTCTTAATTTGCACTTTCTCTAATAGGAAGTCAAAAGAAAATACCTAAAACCGGTAGATTTAAAAAATATACATGATAAAAACAGTATATTTAGAAATTTAGCAGAGCTCAGAGTAAATGGAAATAGTTCTGGAGAAGTGAGGCAGGGGTGCAGGAGTGGGGCAGAGGCAGGACTGCTGCTGCTGTTGTAAGCTTTATACAAGTCCTCTCCAAATTCTGTACATGTTATTTTATTGTTTTAGTTTCAAAGATGGAACAAATAGCAGAACCCCCCCTCCCTGAATGGACCCTTTATATGGAGAACACAAGTCACAATTATTAGTCAAACAAAAGCAAGCGCCAGTGTTGCCTTTTCCCCATTCCCCCTTCTCACCCTCCCAGGTCCCCCACTTGTCCCACCCACACCCTACACTCAGTTGGGTGACAGCTGGGAGGAGAATCCATGCTGAGTTAGTTATAGGCATCAGCTCTTTTGTTCTTTGGGGAAGGGTTCAACACACCATGGCAGGGGGAGTCCTGGTAGCTGGTAGATGGGGAGTAGTCCTGGGACTCCATAGTCTGGACAGGAAAGGCACAGCCAGTTCTCCAGCGGGTATAACTGCAGTGACAGACCTAAGTGGGTGTCCTGTCACATCGGACTATTTAGAGAAAGGGCCAAGGCTCTATACTGAAAGCTGCCAGATATTCATAAGCATGGCTACATGAGCCTAACTGAGCCACCAATCCTCTTAACCTTTGTTGCTAAAAGCCAACCGTAGATTTAAAATTCAAACATCCTACCTGCACTAAAACTCAAACTTCTGCACTGTGATAAATTTACATCTTTTTCCTTCTTACTCAAACCCTATAGGCTTTGACTATTTTAGGGACAGTCCTGAGAAGGAAAGTCTCATCACAAGGAGCTATTTACTTGGAAGGTCCAAAAACAGAGACTGACCTTGACCTTAACACTGCAATCACTGTGATCCCCTAATTCATTTAGCACACTTCCCTCACGGGTTTACCTTACCCGAGTGGCTTTCAAACAAAGGCTAACATGGAACCTAATGCATAAGACACCCAGGAATGCAGCTGCTCTGGCTGCAGGGTATCCCCCTCCCTGTACCTATTAAAGCCTTAAGGCTCCCTGAAGTTCAGTTCAAAACCATTAATTTCCACCTCACTGCTCCCACCAAAGACTCCTGTTGGCTCTTCTTTTCCACATCCTATGTTCCTTTGGCAGGATAGCCTTCTCAAGTCCCACCTCCTCCAGGAAGCCTTCTCAGACTACTGCTCACTGAAGCTGTCTTCTCCCTGAATCAACTCATTCAGCTACGCTTTACATATATTGGTCCCACTATGTATGACTGCTAAACCTTCTACATTACTGTTTCACGCTCTGGTTTACTTACTATTTAATATGATACAGGAGATAGCTTGGATTTAAAAAAAAAAAGACAATTTTTAGAAACAATTTTATAAATAGATACTTATAAAAGAAGAAACACATATACAGAGCACCCAAATTACTAGTCAGGTGAACTCCAGCCCTTCTCTTCCACACTGGGAAAACAGAACAGAGAACGGGAAAAAGTATTTCATCTTGCGCTCAGCTCTTGCCACCTACGCGCTCAGCTTTTCAAGTAGAGTTTCTATTCCTTTGCTCGTGTTTTTGTTTTTTTCCAATGTGGGAATCAGGCTTTTCAGTCCAGCTTTGACTTTGTTTGCAACTTCTTGGTCAGAACTCTGGAGAAGGCTGAAGAGAGAGGAAAAAAATTAAAACAACTTAAATTCCATAAAAACTCCTAGATCATCTGCAAATATTACCTATACCCACAGTAAAACAGAACTCATTAACTGTGACACAAATCTTAAAACTATATACATATTTTCTTCTTTCATTCACCAGATGATGAGGGCCAGTAGCCCATATTCTAAAACCACAGGAAAAAATGTTTTAGAATCTTACTGGTGGAGTCACTCAAGCAAAGACATTTTAGGACCACATTCCATAGAGTTGGTCCTATCTTCACTTTATCTTAGGACTTACGTCCTGCCTTAAAAATTACTCGTGCATTCTATCTTCCCTTCCCCATCTAGATTATAAGCTCACGAGGACAGTTTGTGTGTTTTATTTCTTTATTTCATGGCACCACTTGTATAGAGTAGATGGCCAAGAAATGTTCACCGAGTGGCTGGAATAACATGTGTGAACGGGAGCACAGAGAGGTAAGGTGGGGGCAGGAGAGGCCGGAGTCAGTGGGCCTTCTCCTGGAACTCCACAGCACTAACACTAAGTGAAGGGGCGAAGAGCGTTCCTGTGGAGCTTCACCGCTTGAGCGTGAAACCTGCCTCTGCCATGCAGTAACTGTACAACCAAGATCATGCTATTGGAATGCTCTAAGACTCAGTTTCCTGATCTGTAGAATGGGATTAAAAATAGAACCCACTTTCTGCCTCGCAGGGCTGTTTTTTGAGACTTAAATTGTCTTTTAACTAAAGCACCCAGCCAGAGCCTGATACTTCGTAAGCGCTCTATAAATGTTAGCTGGTAAAGAAAATAACCCTGGCCTCTGCTTTCTGAAAGCTTGCCAGAGTACTCTAACACCACAAGTGAAGGGAGCCCTGGAGGCAGGTAAGAGTAGGCCCATTTCTCTATAAATAGGGGCTGGGTGATAGGGACCTGACCACAAAGAACCAGGCCTGGACTTCCTGTTTGCCTCTTACTTTTTCAGGACCACATGTAAATGCTGACCTCTGAAACACATTCTAGAAAGAAACTTCTTGGCATTTTCCAAAGTCCGTGGCTCCAGTAACTTCTATCATGTCAACAAAGGGGGATAAGTTATCAGCACTGAGCAGCATTCTACTACTTGTAGGAGACAAGAAACAAGTAGTACAGCTTGCCACCCGCAAAGGTTAAAAATTTGAAAAGTAAAATATCCTTTTAATAGATCTGTGACTCACTAGATGTTTTTATTTTATATACCTTGGCTAAATACAGTTACATAACGCATAATAGTAATACAAGTTAATGTCTACTGATCATATTCCAAATATTAGATACAATGCTAGGCATTTTATATGCATTGTTCAATCTAGTTTTCATAACAACCTTAGGGTTATTATTAATCTTGTTTTACAACCAAGAAAATTAAGGCTCAGAAAAGCTGAATAATTTTCTCAAGCCTACATAGTAAGTAAGGTGGGACTGGAACCCAGGTAGTCTGTCTAAAGCCAATGTCCTTAAGTGCTAGAGAATTCTACTTCCCTGAGTTATTCTTCAGCTGATGTACAAGGCTGACTTTCTCTTTTCACCCGAAATGCTTTTTCACTTAGTGCTAACAGGTATAGCAAAAAATAAAAAATTAAAATTAAAAAACAAAAACTCCAAAAGTTTTAAGTAAAATATAAAGAAGAGAACTTTACCAAACGAGTCAAGCACATTACGATATTCAAAAACCAAACAAAAATGATTATTATATTAATTATTAAGGTACATAAAGTTCAACTTCCATCTAGAACACAAGTATTTCATGTGTTCCTGTTCCAATGCTAAGAATTCATAATATACCTATACTCTTCTTATGTTTGAAATCCACCCAACAGGAGCACTGATTGATGAGCAACCTTTATAAATTAATTTCATGGCATTGCTGAAATTTCTAGTTAATTGAGTCTAATGAAAGAATGTGTCAGTAGGTGTTAACACTCCAAATGTCTGGTAAAGAAATTCATAACAAAACAGTTCATGTTTCAGCTAATGGATTTTGACTGTTTAACATCAACTGGAAAATTAACTAATTTTAATGACAAATGAACAAAATGATCTGTAACACCCATGTATTTGGAAATACTGATATACCTGAAGAAATGCATGCTCTTGCGCGTGTGGGGGTGTGTGTGTGTGTGTAAGTACATTTGTACTAGACCAAAGTATATACTGAAGAAACATTTAACATAACATTTTCAAACAATATAGATTAAACTGCACAGCATGTTGCAAATGAAATATTGTAAGAAATTCAAACTAGGTTTGGTACCTGTTTTCTTAAACCTTGCTAACACAGCAGGGAAAAAAATCAACAGTAATTGTTTCAAAGCAACATATAAATCTTTGAAATGAATGCTCTTAACAGAAAAGTTTCATCTGGGCATAGAATATAAGGAAATTTCTATGACCTGTAAATTATAAACTCGACATAACTAAATCTTCATAAGCCAGTTTCGTACATCATCAATTTTCTCTCATTTTAAGTTAGAAATAAACAATTAGCACATAGACTTCAGTAGCAAATATTTTTCTAATACTTTTAGCATCTTTGAAAACAATGAAAGAAAATTACATGTAAAGTCAGGCACGACTTAAAAACATCAGTTTTCACAGGGACACAACTTATTCATTCAAAAAGATACAATTACATTTTGGTCAAAACCATAAATGTGGTGAAGCCATCATGACACCTTGTGAATGTCATAATTTTATGATCCTTGACATCAAAAAGACAGCAGTTAAAATAAAAAATCCTAAGGACTGGCCAAAAGAGCTACATTTGCTTTCTATTCTTTAAAATAATATTTGGTACAGCTGCCTAGACCATGAATGACTGACAGTAATATCAGACTATCAGGAACAAATATTAGGACTGAGAAATAAAAGGGAAGGAAATATCTTTCACATGACTACGCCCTGCAAAAAGAAACCCACATATTATACATACCTAGAAAGAATAATGGCACCTCGATTTACACTAGCCCAGGACTTCAGGTTCTTCATACCAACATGCTCTACAAGTGTTTTTGCAAAACAACCTGTAAAATAAATATACTGAAACTTAGCGAACATCATCTACCAAGATTTAAACTCCCAATCCCTTCTCTACTGCCCCTAAACCTGCAAATATGTTTTAATAAAAAAGCTAATAAAAAGAGTTCTCACCTAATCTCCCTTAACACTAAAAATTTCATGCAGGTTTATACAATGCATTTTTAAACAGCCATTTCTTTTAACTTTGATCCAAAACCTAAGCTATGTTTAGCAGTAATTACTCAAGAAAAACAATGAATGCTTATAAAATGCTCACTTGGTTATGTTTGCATTTCTTTGTAATATTTAATGATTTAACTTTGACCTGAAAGATATTCAGGAAGTAAATGTTTGATGGTAGCACCTGGTGTTTGGTTTAAAGGAAAGTTTTCCCTTATGGGGAATGCTCACCCAGAAGGTGCCATGAACACAACACTGTGATCATGTGTTCAGAAGTAATTGAAGAATGTTCATTCTTCAAGAATAGTTGAAGAATAACTGTTCTAGCTTACACCTGGCAATTTCTCTCTACGACGCTTAAATATCCACATATCCACACATCAAAACCACCATTCATTTTATGTTATTCTAATACTTCTGATTTGCAAGGTCTCAGTGTTATCTTATTCACTGTGCCATTTAAGTGCAACTAAGTCTCGGACAAAGGAGAAATTCTGATGGCTAGAATTTAGTGCAGATGGAGGTAGGGACAGCCTATCTTGAAGGCAAACATCTTGGTTAAGTAGCATGTACTGTGTATTCATTCAAAGCTACCCAAATGTAAGGACCCTTTAAAAGCCAAGAGGCCTATGGCTATTCATCCTTTAATGGCACCTGCTAAGGAGGGACAGAGATCAGCTAGTGGGCCAAATTGTGTTTTCCAAAGATAACCACAACAGCTGTGTAGTGCTCTTCTAGAATATTGCCATTCCACCATCTAGAGGTGGAATCCATGTCTTCTCCTTTTGAATCTGGGTTAGCCTCTGTGATTGACTTGACCAAGAAAGTATGCTGAGAGTGACATTAAATTAATTCTGAGGATAAATCATGCAAGTACCATGCATTTACTTTGCTCTCTTGGGATGCTTACTCTTAAAAATCAACCACCATCTTGTGAGGAAGCCCAAGCAGCCTAGGAAGAGAAACTGATGCTGTGGGACCAACTAACAGCTAGTGCCAACCTGCCAGCCATGTGAGTGAGCTATGGTAAAAGTGGACACTCCAACCCCACATGGACTCTGAGCAGAGCAGAGGCAAGCTTCCCCAAACCCTGATCAAATAACTGTCTTGAAAACTACTAAGTTTTGAGCTGGCTCGTTACACAGCAACAGATAATCAAAACAGCTAGACACAAAGCGAGACACACTCATTTGGTGCTACATAAAAAATGACAAACATATCAGGCCCAAATAGGCACATTTTAGGGCTGTTAGTGCCTTTTAATTAAGAGGGAGAGAAGTCACTAGAAAATTCCTTGGACTTTAAGAGTAAGCCAGACAACTTTTCTGGCATAAACTTTAACTCAATCATATATCAACTTTTTTGAATGATGAAAAAGATGATTCTACACGTTATTTTTCTTTAATATGTATTACAAGCTCTTTTATAAAAAAATTTACAGTGAAAAACAGCCCTAAGTCCCTATTCTTAAAGATAAAGTGAGAAGTGACAGCTATACTGCTATGCTGACTGTCTCACCAGCCATTAGAACTGCACGTGGCCTTAAAGACACAGATTCATGATCTGTCACTTTTTTCAGAGACAGTAACAGAAAGCCCAAACTGCTTCAACTCAGTGGGGGTGGGCAGGGGTGGGGGGGAATCTCTTTAGTGGCTTAAATACCAGACGGAGTTTGGATTTTGTAAGTGAAGGTCCAGTGAGAGATAGGACTACGACAGAAAATGAGGATGCGTGGGAAAGAGAAAGAAAATTAAAGGATTCTTGGACACAAATTTCTAGGGGAAAAAGCATTATTTGCAACTACTAAATCATTTCTTATTCACAGACATCATTTCTAAACACTTGACAAAGTTTCATTTGCATTTAAATGGCCAGTGTAAAGTTCAGGGATGCCAAGAATTACTGGAATTCCACATAAGATATAAGAAAAGGTCAAGTTTCACAGCCTACCTTCTCTTCCATTTTCCTTCATCTTTTTATCTTGCTCTATTAACCACTTCAGAACTAGATGTCCTGCGGGATGTTCTGCAATGTGAAGCTATGAAGGGTCAAGAACACGTGCATTTAAAAAGCTGTTTTCACTCATGTAAACACAATACATTCGAATGAATACATATAATTCATGGTATACCACCACACACAGATAAGGATTCAGCCACATTTAAGTTTAAAGTTCCACCTGGCTTAAGAAGTCTTTATCTAGAATGACTATCATACAAGGAGGGACCGAGATCTACTCCAATCCCCAGACTGAAAGGAAGCCCGTCAATGCCAGATCACACAGCCACTGCAAAGCAGGTCAGACTGAGTTTCGTGAGTTCCACTTTGAACCGCACTGCCACAGTGCTCACCTTAAAGTCATGTTAACTGCGTTTTAGATTGTAATGTGCAGTTCTGAGGTACAAATAAATCCACAGGACAAACACTACAGCAGAAACACTGAAACCCAATGCTGAATGATGTAATATACAGATGACTACTTAAGGGGAATTATCTAATGAGCAGGCCAAGAGAGCATCTCCGCAGCTCAAACTTACTCCTTTTTCAAAGGCCACGCCAATTGCTCCCACAGTACCTAGGGCCTCTCCTTACTGAATATGGGAGACGAAGGGCTCAATCTCCTTACAGAGAAAACTTTCACTATAGACACCTTCATTTCTCCCATTTGTCAATATGATCTGTTCGATGAGGGCAGGGCCAGGGCTCTCCAACACCCACCCATGGCCTCCTTCTCAAGGTGTCAGACACAAGGCCCAATCCCATGTGTCAGAAGCACCTCACCATCAATTTCATTCACGACCAAATACATGTCTGTACAAAACACTTCCAAGTGCCAGGCTTTGACCCAGACGGTTAGAGAATTAAAGATGAATACAACGTAATTGCTACTGTGGAAAAGGCTCTTGGTTGTTTATCAACAGGCATCTCCCTCACCACCTTTCTTCCCTGCTGATACCCCACCACCTCCACCCACATCTTCTAAAAGTCCCTTCTCAATCTCAGGGAACACACCCTGCCTGGTCTCAACCAGTCGTAGGAATCCAATCACTTCTGCCAGAAATTAATCCAAAGTGGATATGCGACTTAGTTCTCCCCAGTAAAATGCCAAGGAAGCCTGTTTGGAGGTTTACTTCCCAGTGCCAGGATGACAACCCTTCTTGCTTTTTCCTTCCTGCTTGGGACCCTGATAGAGGGACAAGGGCTGAGGCTGTGAAAGCCAACTTGTGACCACAAGGCACCAACAGCTGCAAAGACAGTGAGCCTGGGAGGTGACATGGCCGGGTTGCTGTACCACACCGGGAGTTGTGTATCATTGTTTTTCTTAGTATGGCAATTAAGCACCTAACTGCTAGAGTGAGGCATTCTATTATTTGTAGCAAAACAACTACTCATGGCACTAGTGAGAAGTTCTTAGATTTGGGCTAAATTCAGATGTTATCATTCAGTTTCCACTGCATCCTGAACATAACTCACTGTTACAGCTACTTTGTACTGTAATACCTTGCTTGTATGTGTCTCTACAATGGGTCTCAAGCTCTCTGGCAGGGACCCTGTCATTTCATCTTTGAATGCCACCATAAGCATTCAGCATGGATTTATTGCATTTTTGATTAATGAATGAAAGGCATGGAACTTAAATAAATTATTACATATCCTCAAACTATAATACTGAGGATAATAATGAAAGGGTGTTGTGAGAATGAAGCGAAAGCAGAGGCCACTGCTTCAGAAAATAGCAAGTTCCCCATAAACGTCTGTTTGTCAGAAGTTTACCCCAGTGTAGGACAAAGGCCCTGTGTGATCTGGCCTCTGTTTTCCCCTTCCCTTTGCTCACTGATTTCCACCCCCTACCCCATCCCTGCCTCAAGCCTTCTGTTCTCAGACGTGCCTAGGACCTTTCTTCCTTAGGGCTGCTGTACAACCTGCTCCTTCCTAGAATCTTTTACCATTCTTCACTGAGTAATCCTTCAGGTCTCAGCTGAGCTCTCATTACCACTGGGAAGCCTTCCTGGGGGGAAGTTGGCTCTTACACACTCCCATAAAACTTGTAGTTTTCTTTCATAGCTCTAATCTCAATACTGAAATAATTACTTGTGAAAATATTTATTTAAATATTGTGTTCCCCAGAATAGTAAGCGTTGGGAGGGCAGTGTTGGCCACTGTCTAGCAGAGGTGCATGAATCAGTGAAGTGAAGATGCAAGGCAGAATAGTATGAGGCCCAAATAACACAGGCAGGAACTATCAGAAAGAGCAAGTGTTTTCTAATGAGGAGCAACAGGAAGGACTTCACAGAGAAGCGTTCAGGGGACCATGGATGAGTAAGGCACAGGGAAATGGAGAAATAGGACGGCATGCTAGGCTTCGGGAAGAAGCACCCACAGCATATCCAAAATCAAAACAGGAGCATAGAATATGCTGAAAAGGCAGTCTGGGGCCAACCACAGACAACGGAGAGCCACAGTACGAGGACTTTGCTTTTACTCTGGACGTACTGTGGAGCAGGTTTCTGAAACAGACAAGGGCTGTAACGGCATTGCATTGTGAACTCACAATTTCCAAATCTACTGTTGGTATAAAGTGAGTTGAGATGATCATCATTTAAACCTCTTTATAGTGACTGGAGTTTTTGCCGCCCCTGCAGCTTTCCTGTCTGTCTTATAACAGCACATTACCTCTCCCTCCTTGCCACCAGGATGCAGTTCTGCTGCTGCCAAGCTGGCGATGGCATTCATGGCAGGCTGAAAGTCTCCGGTCGCAGATCCCAGGATGTCAGCAACCAACACACAGGTAGACTTATCTAGCACCACCTCCTGGGCATGCCCTTGCAGGTAGCTCAGCAAAGCTGGAGAAATGGATTCTAAGAGCTCGCGTCTGCGGATCTCTGTATCTTTCTTACTGTTGGAATACGTTGAATGAGGTATTAAGGTAAGATAAACAGCAAAGGAAATATGGTGACCTTATCATCACAAAAACTTCTAAGAGCTCATCACAGTCTGTGTCACACTCTAATTGTCTCTTTCTGTTGAGCATGTAGACAATGAGTGATTTGAGGGTATCTCTGATCTGTTTTTCATCTCTGTGTCACCAGGATCTGAATAGTGCCTGGAGCAGAACAAGCACTCACGAAATAAAATTTGGCTTATGTAATACAAAAAACAAAAACAAACAAACACATCAATCCAAAAACCAAGCAAAAAAATATCCCACAAGACAACACATTTATACTTCTGTATGGACTCCACTCTCTAGGGTACTCGAATGCCTGGTACCAGTAGCTTCGAAAATAAAGTAAAAACAAACAAAAACCAAACCCCACACCTGAGTAACTACTATATGGCAGATGCTCAGGTGTTCTTTTAGCCTGACCCTTTTATTAAATATTTCCTTTTCGAGATAAAAACTTTAAGAATCTGTCAAAATGACAGGCTTGAAAATAGAATTCGCCTTTTGAGAAGTTTTAGCTCTCAAAAACTTGGCCTGGATGTATGGGTGGATTCCTGGAACATGTGCTACTCGCTAGTAGTGAACATTCAGAGCAGAGGAATAAAAGGAGGCAAAGCCCTTCTACTTGCTTTTACCTGTGTGCATTTCCATCTCCTTTTTGCAGAACTTCAATGATTTCTCGTACTGTATGTGCAGGATCTCTGGGGCTTAATAGATACAACAGGACCTTCCTTCCGTATTTATCATTTACTATGTTAGGCAAGGAACTAATAATTTCCTATAAAATTATAAACAAAAACAGTGAATCGATACCTACATTCTTAAAACATGATTGGGATTTGAATGGTAAAGAAGAATACACACTTAACTATTTTCTCCAGTGGACTTAATGGGAAATGTGGAGCTAGTTCTGAAATTGTCTCATTAAAGCCCAAAGAGATTTACACTTAGAACACAGAATCGATTCTCTACTATGACTAGCATTACTGAACAATCCATTTATATTAACTAACCAAGCCTAAAGACTTAAAAACTATTTAAAAGAGCTATCTTTATTCATTATGACCAACATTTCTTAGGCCACTATTACAAGGGACCTTGCTTGCCAGAGGTCACTGAGTAGACACAGTTAATTTGCAGTTGCACTTAAATGTAGCATCAGCAAGGATGAAGAACATTCCCATTAGAATTTCCCTGCTGAGATGTATGTGAAAGGAGATAAAGAAACTCTGTTAAATAGAACAAGTAGATAAAGGCTTTCAAAGTTAGGTTGCTTATTCATGGCAAATGAAAGCTCGTTAACTATTGTAATGAAAAACAAAAATAGAGGGGGAAGGAAAAACAAATTCAGAAAGACTCCACTGAGCAGTTACAAATTACACTCTATGACATTTCAATCAACACACCCAAGAACTATAACCTCCTTTTCTAGTTATGTGACAAAAGCAATGTCCTCCCCACCCTAACTGAGCTCCACTGTAAATTTGCTGATGTTTTCAAAGACAGAAAAGTCACTATTTAAAAAATTCCTTTACTTTTAATGGAGGATATGCAACAGAAAAAATCATCAGTTTGTTTTTTCCCCCTCTAACATTGCTATTTCTTGTAACAAACTTTATAAATATTCAAATGCATGTTTGAGTACCACAGATTCTTTAGAACTGGCTAGGCCTCAGAAAGAATTCAGTCCAACTCGCCAAGTTTAAGGCAAGGGAGAAGTGATCTGCCAGAGGACATACAATGGCAGTGGCAGGGCTGGCTTAGTCCTGGTCCTCTGACTCCAAATCTAGCATCTTTCAAAGAAAACGTACAACCTCCTCTTAAGGAAAGGAATTCTCACTGAGATATATTCAGATCTGCTCTTCTTCGAAGTGCCTATTTATAATAAAAAGATCAGTAATTTTAGTGCAAAGAATCAACCTAAAAATTAAGTCAATCATCAACCATGTGATTGTGATACAGCAAAATTCACCATCCCATGGTTGATGAAGCAACTCCACATTCTACGTACCACACTTCTCTTTTCAAAATTTTAAGCTTCCCTCATCTGCACAAAAGTATACTGTGCTTCTGATAATTAGTAACAGTAGCCAATACTCGTTAAGTGTGTACTAGGAGTCAGACATTGCTGAGAGCTGCACATCTATCATCTTAAATAATCTTCAAACCACCATGTCCTGATTCCATGACTCCAATCCCCACTGTGCTCTCCTAACTGCTTCTGAGGAAGTTTAAAGTCACAGTATAAAGATTCCCACATAAAACATGTTTTCAGAGAATATAACAACTTCAAAATGGATACATAATTTCAATCACCTAGAGAAAATGAACTTAAAATTTCAGTAATAAAAGGTAACACACATACAAAAAATGTACAGAACTTATCAGAGTAGGAAGAATTTTTGTCGAAGTCAACAAGCTCCAAAGTGGAATCAGTACGTATTTTTGATGATGAAGTGTTTAGGGTCCCCAATACGGAGCATCTTTAGTGTGCCTGTAGTGTACCTTTAGGTACTTGCTTTAATCAACTCATAAAACAGAACAAATGCCTTACATTTTTGTATAATCTGGGTCATTTTCTATAGTCTTACAAAAACAAAACCAACAAACCTTTGCTGTCTTTAAAAAACCAACTGGAATAATAATATGTTTAAAACATCTGTTTTTATGAGAAAAAATTGGGGAGTATGCAGTTAACAACTATAATGGCCACTCTTTATTTTTAATCAACATTTTTTTTCTTGATATAGAGGAAAGAGGGGAGGCATGAAGCTGGCAATGTATTCCTCAATGAACTGAACTTGCTCCATGGGTTCCATGCTTGAGGCCTAATCTAACACTTACGGCTTGGGCAGAAATGGTTTTATAACACAAGAAAGTGAGACTTCAAGACACACATAAAATCTGTGCATAAATACCACTTACAGGATTAGTTCTCAAACTCACTGAACTTTACTGCCTTTCAGTTTGTAATGAAAGAATTTAGAATCTGAATTCATGTTTAATTAAGACTTTTAAAAGAGTGTAATGTTTATAAACAATCTTATGAAACTAAAAATTGTTTTACTTAAAAATGTAATATTTAATTCTTCCCCATCTCACCCTTATTCCAACTTTCCCCTATCGCCAAAAAACATACACCTTTGAAAAAATAAAGGGAAATGGTATATAAGTGCTGCTATATTATGGGTACTAATCCATTTCTCTTTAGCTTGGGTTACAGAGAAACATGGGAGAAAGTTCTAGCTTATTGCCTGGAGAGTATTAACAATTCCAGTAGCATCTATAAATAGGTAAGAGACAGCTATGGCATACTTGATATTGTGTACAATTTAGTCTCTGGGGTCTTGAGTTCAAGCTGTATAGCTTTGGGAAAATCTTTTAAAAAACCTCTCTGCATTATCTGTAAAAGGAAACAATACACCAGCCCAACTCATGGGCTATTACCAGGAGCAAATCAGAGAGTCAAACTGAAAATCTCTGAACAATAATTATTTCATGTAAAAAATACACCTCTCAATATACAGCATCCTTAACTATGGAGATTAAATGAAGCTGGGAGGGTCATGAGTTTCCATCCTCAAAAGAGTGAAAATATCAACAACGAAGGTGCAATAAAGGTTTTGGCTTAGTGTACTGGTACCCTTGCAAGAATTAACTTAGAGAAAATCACGAGGCCCATTTATTGTCGTTTTTTCTTCTTAAGCTCAAAATCACGAGGCCCATTTGTTGTCATTTTTTCTTCTTAAGCTCTAAAGTACGCACGTGAACAGAAGAAAGCACAGGAACAAAAGACCTCCCTTCTGAAGACATCTTTGGCTAGTTCTGACCTCCTTATGTTGAACTCTTGCCAGATTCCTTGGCACTCTTGTTTTGCCAACCCAAAGAGGAAGGGTAAAGGTCAAAATAAAGGGTGCACACAAGAAGTGTATTTTTGGTGCAGGATAGAAATGCAAAAATCAACACATTACTACTGAGAACCAAGCCTATGGTGCACACACTCTTTGGTAGTCTGTTGTGGGGAAAAAAAAGAAATGCAGACTGCTTTAACTATAGGAACTAAAATCTAGTGGAAGAGGCGATAGAGTTAATGGAAAGCTAAAAACAAAAATAATAACAAGTAACATAAGTGTAGAGGAAAGGTTAGATTACCAGGTGGCCTCTTGAGAGTTTTATTTTGAAAATAAGGTGAGTTTATCCAAAAGTCCACCTTTTTGGCTGCACTCAGAAAACGGGAAGGTCAAGTTTAATGGGTATAGTGTTTCAGATTTGCAAGATAATAAAGTTCTGGAGATTATTTGCACAACAATGAATATACTTAATACTACTACTCTATATATGCAAAAATGGTTAAGATGATAAATTTTATGTGTGTTTTATACTCCAATTAAAAAGAAAAAAATTGGAAGGTCTACTGTCCTGGAGATCACACTGCCAGAGGCTGGAGCCAACAGGTGGCCACCACCCTGGACAGGGTGTGTCTCTCTCCATTCCCCATAGTCCCCACTAAACCTCCTGGTCTCACCTGGCCTGGTCACTCATTTACCTGTCTGGTCAATGAAAGTCTGTAAGTTTGTGAGCCCTGAGGCAGATCATAATTAACTGCTAAAGGAAAGACAAACACTATAGTAGTTGAAAGCATGGGCAGACCAGATCTGACTGGGAGATCAGAGAACACTATCTGATGATTAAAACAAGAGGAGTGATTATCAGGCTATGATATCAACTTGACATTTCAGGAAATCCAGTTACTCTGAACAGAATGCTTAGCAACACTAAGCTCTCTTGGCTATTTTTAAAAGCACTGTATAATGCAATAGGTTTTGTAGTGGCTGGGGGGGAAATATGGTCACATGACTCTATATAAACATATGTGTAGCATATTCAACAACCCAGCAATTGTACTACACAATTGAAACTAAACTCTGCTACATTAGAGAAACTTAATGTGTGTCCAAAGAGACATATATAAGAATGTTCATGGAATTATGTGAAATAGCAAAAATTAATAAGAATTAAAAAATAGTTTTTAAAAGTATAAACAACCTAAATATCTATCACCAGGAAAATAGAATAATAAATTGTAGTGTATTCACATGTAGTAGAATGCTATTTGGCATTGAAAAATAAATGATTCAGAAGAACCGGGTGGGCGAACTATGGCCCATGCATCAAATCCAGCCTGTAGCCTGTTTTTATACATCCTACAAGCTGTGAATGGCTTTTACATCTCAAAGGGTTGTTAAAAAACAAAAACAAAACAAACAAGAATATGTGGCAGAGAACATATATGGCCTTCAAAGACTGAGTAATTACTTTCTGGTCCCTTACAAAAAAGACTTGCTGACCCCCATGGACACAATGACAAAAGAAAACAGCAAGTTGCAAAAGAATACACACAAGACACCGCATATGTAGAATTTATAAACGTAAAATAAAGTGATATACAACTACATATAGTGAAAGGATAAGGAAATACATATGAATAATAGCAAATTCATCATAGTAGGTAGAAGGCAGGGATGAGTACACGAAGGGCTTAAACTTGAACTGCACTGGTCGAGTTTTAATCCTTTTTGTCAGACGGTGGGAGGCTAAGTGTTCGCTGTATTATTTATACTTCTCTCTATATTTTAAGGATAATACATTTAAAAATATGCATCAATATTTATTCACCTTCAAACAGCAATTGGCTAGTATACTTATTTCCTTTCTCATGAACACTGTCAAACCAGCTGCATCATACCGATGACTTTAAGGTGAACCGGATCAGATTTTATAAGGATGTTTATTTTGGAAAGTAAAGTAGGTGAGAGAGTTTGTACCCATTTTGAAAGGTGAAGGGCTCAGCTGACCAGACTGCGATTTCAACCTGACATTTCGGGAAGTCTGGGTGCCCTGAACACATTAACAACACTAAGCTTTCTTGGTTATTTTTAAAAAACATGAATACTGCAACAGGTTTTGTGGTGGATGGGTAGGAAAAACGCAAGAGCAATTAGCATTCCAGAATTTTATCACTAGCTATTAATACATAGTTTAATGACACACAGAACCTGTTGAGCATTTGTCAGAGGCAAGAGATCAGCAAATCAGGCCTTTCAGAGAAAGCTGCCCTGAGTACAAGAAAGTCATCAGGAATGTGGGTTAAATAGTTGTGGGAATCAGGCTGATAAGTACAAGGAATTAAAACTGTTTCAACAGCAACATTAAGTGGGATAAATTTTTGGAAAAAAATTAATCTAATAGACAATTCTGGCAAATCCTGAAGGAAGTTTGGTTTCTCTTGAAATCTATTTGGAACAGTTATGCAAATGTTAGTTGTCATGAAAATATTACACAAAAGAAAACTTTCAATATCCCAGCCTGTTTCCATTTTAGTGAAACAATTTTATTCATTAGCCAATTCTATGGCCTCACATCTCTGTCACAGGAATGAAAAACAATCATTATTGATTGGAGTCAAAGGGTAATAAAGTCACAAGGAACATGTCAACATACTCAGTTTGTGACATGAAAGTCTTGCCAACTTGTTTCTTCCCACAATCCTATCCCAAAGAAAGTCATCACAATCTTAAAACAGTCAAGGGTAAAGTTGGAAAATGACAGCAAGGGCATGAGAAATTCACACACAGTGGGACCTACAGCTGGCATCTAAGAAAACAAATTTTCCCCTCCACGAGCTGATATACTGTTTCTATTAACACCCAGCTCTACTAGTCCAGAGAGGCTACAGCACCACCACCTGACAACAGGTAAATTACTTTCTGAATCATCCAGATCCTTCCTCCCTGCCGGTGGTATAAAAGTACCATTTGTCACCAAGATTTCTCCTAGGGCTCCATGTGTGTCAAACAGAAAGGTCTGTGTAATTTTCAAATGAATAACTTATGTCTATCAGATTATGTGGTTTTTAAAACATTTCCAAGTATGGTCACTGCTACCAATGTTGCATTTTCTTATTCTCACTCCTGTAACCTCTACCACCTGTACACTAAAAATAAAGAAAAGGAAGAGGAAAGGATCACAGAATCAAAAGAAGAGGCTGTCATTGCAGGATGAAGAAAAAAAAATAGTTTACAATGTAATTTTTACTACAGAGTAGCTTCTCCAAGAGGACACTCAGTTTATCTGAAGGCAAATTGAGGAATAAGTAGACTATTCAAATATTACCACTCTATGGTCATTACACTGGGCTTGAGGGAACTGTAGACTGAAATGTAAAAAGGAAGCTAGTATTTTAATTTTAGTATTACAGTAATTTTTAATCTGACTCTACAAAAGCTTTAAGAAGCATCACAATTCAGTCAGTTTTATGTGTTTTTCTTTTCCATCGGCTCAACTCAGCACAGATACACTGATAAACTGGCTAATTGTGCAGAGGTAGTTTTTCCATATGGGGAGAGAGAGTTAAAAATGTCACGGATGCCCTCTGCCTATACATGAGTTCTGGAATAACTAAAGAATTATTATGTAAACAAATTTCTGATCCTATCTAAATATTACTTTGCTAATATTTTGTATTTTAGAATCATATATGGTCTAAACAGCCACACTACCCTAATCCAAAATGAAAGTGTTGTCTTAATTTAACCACAGTTTTTTAAATAATTAAAACAGCATTAGTATCAAGTTACAAGGTTATGATTTATATAGGAATTAAGCAAACCTCCAAAACAACACTTAATTGATAACTAAAAAATAACAAACCATCAGAATTACTTACTGATATGATTATCTGCTTCACGAGCTTAGTATCATCAATACAATCAAATGCCGCCAGTAAAACCAAGTGGGAGTATTGGCCCTGCAAGAATTGGAAGCCAGTAAAGGTTAAAAAAAAAATGCATAGACTTTCACTTTTATTTCACCGGTGCTGTCCCTTTGCAGAAGTTACCAACACTGACAACTTGTCCGACATAATATAAACAAGATGAATGAAAGCTATTCAAATGAACTTCCTCTCTTATCAGGACCTAGTTAATCATATGCTAGCGGTAAGGTTGATTTGGAAAAAAAAAAGAAACAAACAGAAAAGCACATTCTTCACTACTAAATAGCCCAAGACTAACCAGGATATAATACCTGTTTAAACAGATATCCTGTTAATGAATAGCAAGAAAGTTCAAGTGATAAGATTAAATGGAAAAAAATCCCTATATATTTTATATATATATATTCATACATAAAATATTCCAACCATGAAAAAGAAAATATATAAACTGAGACACAATTTTACACACCCACACATACTATACATATATATAAATGTGTATTACACATGTACATATACTATACATATATAAATGTATGTTATACATCCTACACACACACACACACATACACACACACACACACACACATAAATGTAAAATACATATATACAGAAAATCTTGGAAGGCAAAACACTGAAATAGTCATCTCTGGGTTAAAGGATTATGAATGATTTTTCATTTTCTTTTGTAATTCTTCAATTTCTTTAAGATGATCCTACATAATTAGAATATAAATACCAAAAAAATAAACCAGAAGAGTATAATTGTAAACTGAATACAAGAATAAGATAAAAACCATTGTTTTAAAAGAGCATGGCAGCACAAGATCTTAGAAATATACAATGTGGTGTTCACAACAGTCACCGCTTGAAATAATAAAATTATTCCCATGATGCTGATACTGTTATAAACATTTAAAGAACCCCTACTTTATATTAAAAACAAAAACCTGTTTTCAGAGCTTGTGGCATTTTTTTTTTTTTTTTTAGTATCCTGGATGATGATATAAATGCTTGTTTTTAAGTTTTGAAGGGAGTTTGATATTTGATAACAGCCCACACTCATTCAGAGCCAGGTCTGATGAATACAACAGGTAATAATCGCTAATTTAAGGTAAAAAAGGTAAACTGAAGGTCTAACATCCTTATTATATATAAATAATAATAATAATCCTTACTATTATATAAAGAAGAAAAATCAAAATAGGCAAAGAACGTGAAAAGTCAGTTCACAGAAAAGAGAATATAAATGGCTTTAAATGTATGAAATAATTAGGGATAATAATTAAAACAAAAAATACCATTTTCCACCTATCCTATAGGCAATGGTGAAAACCTTTGACAATAGACTAATTTATCAAAGGTATGGGGAAAAGCAGGCACACTTTTATGTAGGTGAGAATGTAAAGTCATTAACTTCTTTGAAGAGCAATTAACATCTATACAAATTTAAAATGCATGTATGATCTGATCCAGTAACTCTAGTTCTAGAGATTTATCCTACAGACGCACTTTCACATAAGTACAAAGGCTTATGCATAAGGATATTTAAGGATATTCACTGGAGTACTACTAATTGGAATAAAAAAATCTAGAAACTACCCAAATGTCCAACAGTAGGGACTGGTTAAATGAATTTTGGTACAGTCATACAATGAAATATTATGAAGTCATCAAGGAGAGTGAGGTAGACAGATGTACATATATTGAAATAAAATGATCCGTAAGATGAATTAAGTGAAGGAAACAAAATGCAGAACAACGTGCACCGTACAAAACTGCTGGTTTCAGTTCTCTTAAGTCATACATAAGCATAATCAAGTGCAAAATATCTCTGGATGAATATAACAGAAGCTGATACAGAACTGAATTTAAGCAAGAAACAGATAATTCTACAAGTATAGCTGCAAATTTTAACATGTTTCTCTCAGCAACTCATAGAACTAGAAAATAATAAACAAATCAGTAAACGCATTGATGATCTGAACAACACTATCAACCACTTTGATCTGACATTTATATTTAATAGAATAACACACCAAAAAACTCCACAATATATTCTTTTCAAGATACTAAGATAGATCATATGTTGGGCTGTAAAAGAAATCTCAGTAAATTTAAAAGGACTGAAATTATGCAGAGTATATCAAGAAACTCTCAATATTTGGAAATTAAACAATACTTCTAAATAATCTATGGATCAAATCCATGGGTTAAGTTTATCTCTCCCCTTTAGAAGTAAGTCTTAGAGATTAAAAAAGATACTGTATTGTTAATTTCTGTTACCATCACAATGCCATGCCAGGATTAGGGTCTCAAAAAACTTATTGTTGAATTACTTGAAATAACCAAACTGAAAAATTAAAACAATCTAATTTTATTACTTAAAAATGTCTTACTATTAATACATTTCCAAATTTTCTATTAACATTCTATTTTTACTCATTTTTAATTTGAAGTATTCAAGGCCGGGCACGGTGGCTCACACCTGTAATCCCAGCACTTTGGGAAGCCAAAGCGGGAGAATCTCGTGAGGTCAGGAGTTTGAGACCAGCCTGAGCAAAAGCGAGACCCCCTTTTCTACTAAAAATAGAAAAATTAGCCCCAAGCATGGTGGCAAGTGCCTGTAGTTCCAGTTACTCCAGAAGCTGAGGCAGGAGGATTGCTTGAGCCTAGGAGTTTGAGGTTGCTGTGAGCTAGGCTGATGCCACCACACTCTAGCCCGGGCAACAGAGTGAGACTCTGTCTCTAAATAAATAAATAAAGTATTCAAATTAAAATGTCATGCATAAAAAGGTACTTAATGATGAATTATGAATCATAAAATAATCTCATGCTCTGGAAACAACTCATTAGAGAATCCCATATTTCACTCTATTACAGGAAAGTTAGCTACCTTCTGAATAGTTTTATATTAACTCTTCTTCTAATCTCAGTCCTATGGAAGACAATAGGTAAGTATACAATCACACAGCATCAATTTTATCTTTGTTTGAACTAACATTTCCTATCAGTATTCACCAGATGCTAGTAGTTCTCATTGGATTTTTAGGAGGACAAATAATTTTAGTTATTCACTAAATAAGTTTAGTTCATCATAGAAATTTACTGATGAACTAAGTTATCAGTCAAATATAACTAAAAAATTAAAATGACAGGGAGGTTGGGGTGAAAAATGAAAAATCAAAATTATATTTATTACTATGTATATTCTAGTTATAGTATTTCATAATAATACTATGGAAAACTATTTAATATCTAAACACATACAAACCCTATTTTGGAGGCAATTAATCCCACAGAAAAAACTTTTTGTGTCCACTAATTTCACTAGGAAAGCTGTTTCTGCATTGCCAAAGGATCCCAAAGAACTATAAAATTTAACAATTTGAATTTTCTATGACCACATTGCAAATTTATTCTAAGAAAAAGGGAGATAAATATCAGTTTCTACTATGGTTTTGGTGGTAGCGAAAACCAGTATCCAGTCTCTTAAGTGTAATCTGGCATTATTTATCTATAGCCTAAAATATGTATATATCCTTAACCGGGCAGTAACTCCCACATTTAATTAACATGACTGGACAAATTCATTAAGGAAGCTAGTAAATATCAAGTCTTCAAAGAATATCTAATAAAAATGGAGAACTGCCACAATACAATGCTAAATTTAAAAAGGAGAAAAGAATAAAAATATACGTAACATATGCACAGAAAAGATTATAATAATACATTTTCTTCTTGGTAACTGTCTGAATTTTCCAAAATTTCTATAATGGACATAAATTCATTTTAATATTAAAAATAATTAAAAGAAATAATTTATTTCTTTTTTATTATAGCTTTATTATACTTACATTAGCTATTTTTTCAACATAAGTCTTCATTGTTTTCACAATCACTTTCCTGTCCTAAAAAAGAAAAATTTGTCAATGAATTTTTAGTTATAGATTGAGGGTATTTCATAGTTAAATATTAAATTTTCATTTGAGTAGCACACTTTTCATTAGTGAAAATAATAGTTATGCGGGCAGAATGAAAAAAACTGCAATATACTATGAGAAGTTCTCTTAGAGCTATTATAATCAGACTTATATGTGACAATCCACTCAAACATAAATATGGAGCCATAAAATTGTAGGTCAGAAGGCACACCTAGAGAAACCACCTTATACAACGAGATCTGAGGGATTCTTCTTCCAAGGTCTGAACTGTCTTCAAACGCATAGAATCAACCATACAGTTACTGTTCATATGCATTTGTTAAATACAATTTGCATTAATCAAAAAGTAGATATAATACAACCACCTTTTGAAGGCAGAATTATGCTGATCAAGGAAATGATCATTTCTGCTAACCTCTGATTAATATGGTTCTTTACCCTTTTCTTCAAAGTACTTAACACCCACAGGAGCAAATGTGTGACTAGCTGTTTGTGATCTCCTTCCTCCTCCTCCCTCAAAATGATCATTAAATGAGAAACAAAGAGCCTGACAGGTACCAAAACCTCTATAGGCTAAAGCTTAACATACGTGTTGTGTCTACTTGCTTGACAGATCTCTTCTCATGCTTTAATGAAACTTCAAGGTTTCTATTAAAGCAGAGAAGAAACACTAGGCCTTTAGAAGATGGCTAATTACTGTGAGGCCCCAAGGTACAACTTTGAGAAGATAATGTTGTTTATGCACAATAGGGCAAAGACCAAAGAAGACTAAAGGTCTAAGGACAGGCAGTCAAGCCTGCAGATAAGGCGTGGCCCTGAACAGCAGAGTTTACGGGCAAGTGCTGCCACACTTACCTTGGGCGTGCCATGCCACAGGCAGTGCATGGCCACTCTAGCGCCATCGTGTGTGTGTGCCAGGTATACCACCGCTTCCCGGATGGCTTCAATCATTTCCTAGGAAACAAATGCTAACAGCGTTTTGCTTTATTTTCTTCTGCTGCTATTATATCTGTCTGTCTACAGGCAGGGAGTTATGCACAGAGAATGAAAGGAAGAGAGGGCAGGTAGCAAACAATTTAATTTTTAATTTTGTAGACAATCAAATAGAAACACAAACTCTTTCTAGAAACATTCTTCTCCATCAAGAGCAGTAAGTATTGCTGGCAGGAAATTTCTATTAAACACAATATCTGACTTTTAGTAAAAAATCATTTAATTTTATTACAAGGTAGTTTAATTTAACCTTTAGTCTTCATTTTCAATATATACAATTTCTTATTTACATTTTCAAAGCCTATGTACATAGGATATAAATGAGTTCTGGCAGCTAAAAACAGCTGTAGGGCCCCATTTTAGTCTATTCCCAATTTAAAAATTTATATTAAATAAATAAATGCAAAGCCTCATACCAGGAAAAAGGGCAGGTGTCACTTAGGTGCCAATTTCATCAAACAGGCACAAGCAATGTCACCCTCAAGTATCGGACAATCCTTTCCCAAGCTGAATCTGAAGAACACAGCTTGCAACCAACATCCTGAACTTATGAATCTCTTCAAAGCTATCCGGTTGGAGAGTTATGCAGATATTCCAATTATGCTTTCATTATCCCCAAAGGTTTTACTCCTTAAGTCTCTCTTTTGAAAATGTCCCCAGTGCCAGAAAAGATAATGTCTCATTGTACTTTACATTCACACAAAGTTCCAAATGATTTTTCGCTGTTACTAAAACATTCAACATTAAAAAGATACTTTCTACCACTGAATATATTCAAATGATCATTTTATCACTTCTGAACATATAGTCCTGCCTCAGAACTGTGGGGTACTGTGTTCTGCAGCAAATAGAGAGACATCTCCCAAAGAGGAGATACTGTTATGGTCACTGAACCATAAGTTTAGGTAGGTGGCTACTCTTGGGATATCATATTGTATGCCAATTTTAAGAGGGTCAAAATTCCTATGAATATATAATCTGGCATATTTATTAAAAGAAGGTAGTCTCATTACTTTAGTTACCCCTTGCGATTAGAAAATGAGGACAAATGCCAATGAGCTCACTGTATCATGAGACAAGTGAAGTTCAGGGAACTGAATTCTCATTTGTATTTCTATCATTGACTTGAAAGGCAGTGCCATTTACCTTCATTCTCTGTTCCTTCTCCTTCTATCACATGAAGTCCAGGTTTTCATGGTCCATTTATTTTTACATAAGTATCTTCCCCTAATCCTTTAATGCCAACAATTTTTTTTTTTTGTATTGTCATGGTTAATTTTAAAGCCACATGAATATTTTTCCATGTGTTAGTTAATTTTCAGATTAGGTTAGCTAGAGGATACTCTCTGGATTATAATTAAAATACGTTTAAAAAATCTAATCACTGAAACTAAGGTCAATTCTATTATTTTCTGGAAAAAACCTAAGTGAAATTAGCAGACTTGATCACAGGAAGTTCAGTGAATTATCTTTTCTAAATAAGAAAGCAACTCTTTAAAATTTCCAAGAGACAATGTACTTCAAAGCATTGTGTTAAATTTCGACACTGCTGTTCCTCCATGTTTTGGTTTAAAAACGAAAACCAAGAACTTACTGATCTGAGTTTGGGGGGTGCATAGGTAAAAAAGTCCAAGAATACTTTATGCACTAATGAGTGCTTAATCACAGCTTCCCTGAAAAACAGAAAAAAACAAAAAAACCCACATCAGATCTGGCACTATAGTCATACAGAGACAGGTAATCTCAGAGGTTCTAAAATAATCTAAACAAGTGAAACAGTTCTACTGAATATAATTTGTCATAAGATAGACTGTATCTTTCAGCAATACTAAGATTTAAAAGAAAAAATTAGGCTGTAAAAGTGATTTAGTGCCATCTACAACCAAGACCAGAGTACTAATCCCTAGTATCTAACCAGCAAAGATGAATTTATCGTTCAAAATGTGCTCCTCTCTCTTAAATAAGGACATCCTTATTTTTTTTTCTCCAGCACTGGACGCATGATTGGAAATCCACATGTGGACCTGTTCTTTGTATAGCTGTTTTCTTTCTGTCAAGCACCCTTCACAATGCACCACGTTCATGGAATAATTTTAGCAGAATTAATATCTGAATGGACCAAAACAGTGTTAGCAATTGCAATGACACCTACTTAATCCAAGCCTAGAATGAACTTGGTGAACCCAGGTGTACAGTGCAGGCTGATGGCCGGGCATCAAAGAACTAAAGTTTACGTGGAGTATCCAAGTAGACAGTCAAAACTAATAGGCAAACTTTATGGGTAAAGCACTGTTCTGAGTGTTTTGGAACTATTAACACACTTAATCTTCACAAAACCTTATTAAGTCTGTACCATTATTAACCCAATTTTACAGATATGGAAACTGAGGCACAGAGAGGTTAAGCTGTCAAAGGTTACATAGTAAACTGGGAAAGAGGCACGAGGAGTCACACCCAGCCAGTCTGGTCCCAACCATTTCCCTGTGGTACAAATGCCAAAAAGGCCACATGCACAGACTTCTAAGTCTTACACTCCAATCTAAATAACAGATTATATTTGTGAAACCATTTAATATACGGATTCAACATAGCATTTTATTTGGGGAAAGAATGTTTCACTGCTTATAAAAAGTTTATAAACCACTATTGTATGTTATCACTTTACAAGATACAACATCAGAAACAAAAGATCTCCTTTTGCACCAAGAATGGTTTCGAATAATAAATCTTACACTCTTATTTAGGACAGATTAATAACAGTAAGGTGAAAATAACCATCTTTTCTGGGCAAGGGTTATGTAAAACTTCCCTCCTTCAAATGCCATTTGTTAAGAAAAAACAAAAACATCTTTCTTACTTTTGGGCCATTGGAGTTAGAATCTGTTTCATTTCATCCATAATAAGCTCTAATTTTTCTGGCTGTACCTCTAACACTTTGTCCAGAGTTGGGTGATCTGCTGTCTGCAAAAGAAAAATCAAACCTCTCTAAATTTAATCAATCTCTTCACGTCAGAAGAAAAGCAATCATAGCCATTTTAAATAGGCTTCAATAAATTTAAGATTTCCCATATTTACATAACAAAGCCCCACTATATATGCACTCACAAAATAATTCCTGATTATCTGATTCTCAGTCTATACATTTACCAATGCATCTAAAGAGCCAGGCTAAATAACAACCAAGTCAACCAGCCAACAGGTACTTGCCAAGTATCTAGCATGCGCCTAATCATAAGATCAAGTTCAGAAATTCTTGCTACCATGTCCTTTGTAATAACTGGATATTTCTATGGTGAATTGTTAACAAAAGAAGTTCAGCAACAAATTGAACTCAGGAACTGAACCTGACAAATGGAGGCAACCCAGGAAACAATCCATATACCCTCAGACAAATGTGTGCACTTATGCCCCAGGGTTTGAAATAGATCCCTTAACTGTCCTCATCCCAGTACTGGCTCTTCCAGATTCAATGCCTGTATTCTATCCAAGGCTGGGTCTCTCTATTCTCCTTCCTCTTTGGATGCAATCTGGAGAAGGGAATGCACACACACGAAGAAGTAGGGAGAAGGTAGCAACAGAAAGTGCAATGCACTTCAGCCAGAGCTAGCTAGGGGGTGCTGCCAAGGCTTTGCTAACTACCAGCAATCTTCTCCCTCAGCCTGATTGTAGAAATAGAAGTATGGAAACACTACACACAGAGCACGCTGGGAGGGAGTAACAAAAGTAGTTCAATTTGAAGGGGATTTAAAGCCACGCTCTGTGAGAAAGAGGAACATAAGTATGACCACTTGCTCACTACATCAGAGACAAAACAATCTGAGAGAATAAAGGGTATAAGACTGTCTCTATAAGCCAAAGTAAACATTCTAAAAACAGGACGCTGGAAGTTAAGGAAAAGCATATAGAAAAAACTTCTGGAAGTGTCACCTTGTACAGCTGAAATGTGTTCCCGTAGAGCTCCTCTGTCAGCATGTTCCTCTGCTCTAAAATGGCTTTGTCATTGTATGCATACTCCACGATGGCCGAGGCTTCTGCATGCCGCAGCAACTTCCTCACGTGGCCTTTAAAACTTCTGATTATCTCTGCGATCTGTGGTTTACTCCTAAACCCAACAAGATCGTGGAAAAAATAAATGACGGAGGGAGAAAGCTGGGTGACAATAAAAAATAACTTCTCCAGAGGCCAACTCATCAGTATGTGTGTGTGGGGGTCTCTCACAGAGAAATGCTTATGAGTAGGAAAATCGAATTGCCTTGCATTTCTACCTCAAGCTTTAAGTGACTCAGAAGCCGGCCTGCTTAGGTTCGAAACTTGGCTCTGCTTACCAGCTGAAAAGACCCTGAGCAATTTATTTAATCTCTGTGCCTCAGCTTCTTCATTTATAAAATAAAAACAAGGTTGCTGTGAGGACTAAATGAGCTAAGATGCACCAAGAACCGTGACCAGCACATAGTAAGTGACCCCAAAAATGTCATTTCCTATTAAACTGTTCAGCTTGAAAAAAGGCAGGGTAGGAGAAAAGAGAAAAGAAAAGAAAAGATGCAGGGAAATAATAAATTATATTCTAGGATTCTCTTTGAAAACAGGACTTAATCAAAAGCATTTATACTATATTCTAAAATAATCAAGCAGCTGATAATTATAGCCAGGAATATATTTAAAAAAAATTCATCAACTGCATGTTACTCTTTTTTGTTGTTGCTTATCATATTTGGGCACATTATTACACTCTAAAAGATTGGTCAAGTACTAATTCTATTTCATTTAGGAAATCCTTCCATGTTGACATTTTCTAACCCATTGATCCTACCTCAATCTACTCACTTGCCCCTCCTAACTCTCTATCCTCCAAATAGTGGTGACTAATTACATGTTAATTATTCCCTTTCTCTTCTACCAGAACTTCAAGATATAAAATGTGCCCATAAGAATGGTGAAGGCAGTACCATACTTTTACACTAATTTCAATAAATTGTTCTTAAGGTGCTATTCCCCCAGAAACATCACAAACATCTGCTGAGAGCTATTACTAGGACCACAGATTTTTGAGCACAGTCAGAATCTATGCCTTCAAAAAAAGAAGAAAAAATGTATTTCATAATATAAATAAAAACAACTTACCCATACATGAGAAATTTCTTAACAATGTTTCTGGAATATTTGGCTTTACTTAATTCAACCAAATCATCTGAAAAACAAAAACACAGTACAATGATTTGATATCCTCATGTCAGTTCTCTGGAAACAAAGGGAAGAAAGGACTAAATAAAGGCATAATTCTAGAAACACAAATTAACTCTCTATTTGTCCCAGGTAAAGAACAAATAAAAACAAAAATCATCCTGCAGAAGACACATCTCAACTAAATTTTCTAGGACAGTCTTGGGTCAAGAGAAAACAAGTGACTCACTACAAATAACAACTAATCTTCGATATATAACAGATACCTCGCAATTCTTCAAAAGCCTGTTTTTTCTGTTCTTCGTTACCGTACTGAATGTAACACTGGATCACGCGAGTTGAATCATGAGCAAACGCAATCTGAAGGAAAAAGTGTGAGCCATGAGACTAATTCTCTTCTGAAGAGTCATGCTTCTTATTATTTGTTTCATTGCAACCTCTTTTAGCACTCCTCGTTAGAAAAATGGTAGACTCTTCACCAATAAAATCAAATCTAGACTACTTGGGAGTAGAAATACTTGTTTTAACTGTACGTAACATTACTCCTTGGTTTTACTGCCTACCATATTTGATAGGTACAATTAATAATGACATTGAGGCAGGGACAGATTTAACTATTTTGCAAGATTCCTATCTTTGTAATTAAAGCCAAACCAAACTAAAACCATCTAATGAACACATGGACCATACTTCTCATTTCTCTGGAAGTTACCTTTTCTAAAAGAGAAATACTCTAGTTTAAAAAGTCTATTACTCTATGATTTTTACATAAGTGATCTAAAAATATTTGGCTTTGGTAACCAAAGGTATAGATATGAGATCTAAAAGTCTTGCTACACAAATATAACTCTATACATACACATTGGCAATCATCCATTTCTAATATTTTCATTATAACCCCTGTACATATATTCAGTTATATTTCTGGAGGAGGTACTGTATTTCAAATCTGATCTTCCAACCCATCTCCCTCACTACTGGAAGGACCCACTGATCAATTTTCTAGAGCAACACCCACAAATCATGCCATGCAAAATTATTTTTACTATGCTACAGTACCAGTCTACTTTAAGAACAATTATTCATTGCTTACTGTCTTTAAAATTGTTTAATTCCAACAAATTAGAAGGTGACAGTATGCCTCCATCAAAGTTGTGGATTTCAGAAGAACTTAAGGGAGACTTGTAAGACATGTTTGATAAACTCTTTTAAAAAATAAGGCTGTTTTGTGCATATACTGAGTACCTACTATATAACCAATGTATGTGCTTTAAATATATTTTTCTTATTTAGAACTCAAAGCAACTATAAGAATGAGCTGTTATTATTCCCACTTTCAGATGAGAAAAGTAAGGTTATGAGAAGCAACTAGTTACCCCTGACTCTGAGGAAAAACTTAACTTCTCCAAGCCCCAGATACATCAAATGTACAACAGGGATGATGACATCAGTTAAATGAGACAACATATGCACCGGTTAGCACAATTCCAAACACACAGTAAATAATCAACAAATAGGTTATCATTATTGTCAAAAAGCACAAATATTTTAAGGTGCACAGTCAGAATGTGAACACCAAACTAATTCCCAAGTCCATGGTTATGCAGCAGTGACATAAAGCTAGTCAGGAAAGAATCTTGAGTGTGAAACATTTACAGATTGAAAACAGACTATTGCTAGAGCTGATAGCAATTCTAGCCCAAAGGGGCAATTCTAGCCCAAAAGGATCTTACTGAATTTATAAGAAAGAAACAGCTGAGGACTTGCTATTTCAAGACATTCCCTCAAACTGCAATATAGCATCTGGTTCATCCGATGCATATGGTTTGGCAAAGGCTGCCCCTGCAGGGGCCCCGAAACTGGAATCTGTTGTTGGCAATTTAGAACATACTAAATCACGTGGAGTTCAGAGCAAGGCATTAAACAAATACTACTGAACTAATAAACTCCCCAAGATAACGTTAAGAGAACACTGACTTATTTGAAGTAAATTATTAAAAAATGACACAGCTAACTGACAGTCTTTGCACAGTAGTAAGGCCCCTCACCATTAAATGTCTATTTGGTCAGTGTTATGAAAGCTTTTGAAGTTTTTGGCCAAATACCCTGGAAACAACAAGTTCACCTCTCATGAATGGTCAACTTCCTTCACTGAGAGTGAGGCAATTTCGAATTATTTAAAATTGCAACAATGAGTATGCCCTACTTACGGTTTTAATTTTCCCTTGAATCAACTTCTGCAAGTCACTGATTAACTTTACTCTTTTCTCTTTGTCACAGTCTTTTCTACAAACGAGAAAAGAGGGAGGCAACAACACAGTTGAAGAAGTTATTTTAAACACACAGAACTAAAAACCCTACCGGTATATGTTCACCTGGTTCAGCATGATTTTCTTTTCGAAGGCAGCAAACCCCTGCCATTAAAATTACTATTCCAGAGCAGCCAGACAAAAGTAATTTTCTCAAAGGCAGAAACTCATCTCACAAGGTATAATTTTATGCATCAATCCAAATCTTAACAGCCAGAAACTTCAGAAGTACAGAAAATAATAAAACAAGTCTAAGATACCAAATACTTAAGTATCTCAAAACCTAGAAATTGCCCTTCATTTTCTCAAAATCTCTCAGGAAGAATGTCAAATGTATTTTAACCTCATACATTTTCATAAGCATATCTGACGCCATCCTAATGATTCCACACATTTCTGCAATGGGCAGGTATCTTAGTACTGATGCCCACACCAGGGTGTTATGAGTACTGCCTAAATAACCCAAGTGCTATGTCATCTATTTTAGGACATTTCACTATTTAAAGGTACACTGTTCCTTTTCCATTGTCTCAAAGGGACTAATAAAGACACCATTGGGTAGTATTACCTTCTTAAAATCTCCCAAATCTGCTTTGCTCGAACGACAACGTCATAGTTGGTTTTATCACTGAGTTGCCTGCTCTGCTTTAGTTCCTTCTTCTTCTTTTTGAAGTCATCCCACTTGGGTTTCTTGGCTGCTGATTCTAGTTATTACAGAAATTATTTTCAATTACATTTAACATTCTAAGTGCCATAAACAAATATAAATTAGGCACAAAGGGCAATCACTAACCAGCATCAATACTCATTGTGGAAGCTAGAAGGGAGAAAATATCATTCCCTATAGACTTCCATTTTACTTTATTTTCTGAGCAGTTTGTACATTTCAAATTTGCTTAAAACCAATCACTCATTTAACTGCTCGTTATTAATTCTTAGCAGAATACCTATCAAGAAATTAAGGACATTAAAAGGATTACAAAAGCTACTGAAACATTTTAAGTATTTTTTTCAATTGTAAAATAAAATTCTACTTTAGAACACTAAGATTATTGGATTTTAGGTATAATCAGTTTTCAATGAAAAAAAATTAGTCCAAATTAAAACAGGAAAAACATTTCAAAAGTTCACTGTTCTGAGTGCTACTGTGTGTTAAGTCATTTAATTCTTACAACAACCCTATGGGTGGGTACTATTATTATCTCCCCTTTCGCACTGGGGAAACAAAGGCACCAAGAAGTTAAGTCTTTGTCTGAGTTCACATAACCAGGAGTGGTAGAGCCAGGATTCAAGATGCAAATCCAGAAATGACCCTTTGCTGTCTCTTACTCATAACAGTGCACAACCAAAATTTCCAAGTTCTCTTGCACAGTGAAGCTATAAAAGTTGAGTATCTTTCTATCACTATTTTTTTGTCCTCAAAATCCAAGTAACTTACCAATTGAGCCCATAAGGCCAAACAAAGAACAACTTAATAAAATGGGTTTTATTTACATGAGTATCCTGCAGGAAACATTTTGGCAAATTAGTTATTTCTAAATATCTCCCTTTCTCTGATTATAAAAACTTGGAAAAATGCAAAAAAAAAAATAAAAATTTCCCCTATAAAATCAAAACCTAGCCATAACCACCGATTATTTCCTTCTTGTCCTTTCCCCATGCATCTTTAAAAATGCAGAATCTGTATTTTAACATTGTATTTTGTTTGCTCATGAAAATAATGTTCTCTAAGAACATAATTTTTAATGGCTATAAAATATACAACGTATACTATGCTACTACAACACATTTAATTGTTCCCCTTGTTATTTCTTTGTTTGTTCCCTGCCTGGTAATACAGAGGATCATAGGCAATGGAGGACATATTTACCATTAATATTAGGGCATCCTCTATTATACAGAAGAGGACAATAACTGAGTCAGAGCTAACTTAACTTCACAAACATTTGAGCATCTTGAATATGTCATGCTGGGTTGCAGCAGATATAATATATCAATTTTGGGGTTGTCTAGTATCTAATTTCTCTCAGCTACTGGTTAAAAAAAAAAAGAGAGAAAGAGAAAATAAAATCAAGAGTTCCATTTTGCAATGTTAGGAATGTACCTCCCATAGCAAAATATTAGGAACACATCTTCCATAGCAAAAAAAAAATCAGGGCTGTTGCATGACAGGATCTTAACGTGACAATGAATGTATCTGTGTTTAAAAGGCAGATATCGAGAACTCCAGCAGGGAAAACAAGATTTGGTATCTATTAGAGAGAGTAAGAAAGAGAAGCTAGAAGAGAAACTATGGGGTGGAGTGATGAGGGAGGAAGAAAAAATTCAGAGAAAAGATGAGGACTGGAGCATGAAAGATGCTGCAGGCCTAATGAGATCCTTCCTCTCTCCCCACCTCCCTGCCCTAAGGCTGTTGACCTCTAGTGAACCCCTCAGGCAGAGTGAGGAGCAAGAACCAGGGCTAGGGGACTGGACCGAGAAGACCCCAGGCAGTGGTCTCAGGGGGCAGCAAGGAGTAGTATTAGGACACGCTGTGTTGGAGAAAAAGAGAATGAAAGAACCAGAGAAATTCTCAGGATGTTGCAGAGAAGGTAAATGTACCTCAGTACATGTCACCTGGAGATGGCTTGGTTGAGACCAGTGTGGAACAATGCGTAACAGGGGCATGCTGCACAACGGAGAGCAAAGCTCTGGGTGAGAAATGACCCATCAAACATCGTGATGAAGAGATTAGCAGTTTGTTTCAACAGACAAATAGGATCCCTGACAACACTGCCAATCAGGGAGCAACTTGTTCTGAACCAATTAAAATCAAATCTGCCATGTGTGCACTATACCTTCTCTGGAACTGCTACTGGATCTGAGCAATCTGTAGGTTGGTTGTGTTAGATTGGACTATAAGCTCTGTCAGGGCAGGGTCTATATAAATCTCTTGTTTATTAAGACATCCTTAGCCAAGGTTGACACTTACCTAGGACACAATAGTTCTTTAAAGCTGGCTTCTGTGACGATTAATTGGGGCCTACATCCTTACTGATTGCTATTTTTTTTTTTGGCCCTATCTTGAGGACAATACATAGAAAACTCAAATCTTTGTTGAAAAATGAATTAATAAATTAATTTTAGCCTACAAAAAGGAATGTTTTATTGATGCTCCACTGTGTGAAGCCATTACAATTTAGCTTAACTCCACGGCTATGGTAATTAAGAAAAGGTCTAAGAAATATGGAACTCTAGGCCGGGCGCGGTGGCTCATCCCTGTAATCCTAGCACTCTGGCAGGCTGAGGCGGGAGGATTGCTTGAGCTCAGGAGTTCAAGACCAGCCTGAGCAAGAGCAAG
>NW_012149764.1:1170460-1173666 GCF_000956105.1 Propithecus coquereli
AAAGAAATATGGAACTCTAAACACTAGAGGGAAATTTTGACCAGGAAAGGATACTATGTCATTTATTTAAGCCTATGTATTAATAATATACCTTTCCCTCCTCTCACCCCCAAAATGTTCCCGGTCAAAGAACAAGAATGGCAAGTCTCTAATTCATTTCCAGAGTCCCTGTACACAATGGTTCAGGCACTAGCTCAGGCAGGGCAAGGTGTCTGCAGAGACTATGCTCAAGAAATCAGAACTTACCATCACTTTTACCACCTGGCTGGAATTTTCTCTTCTTGTTGAATTTATTTGCCTGCTGGAATTTGTTCTTCAGTGCTTTGTCTCCCTGTTGCTTACTCTTGAACTGCTTCACACCCTTTTTCCCAGGTTTTGTGGCACTTTTCTCAAAGTTCTTAGATGTAATTTTAGATCCACCTTGCTTAGCAACTTTTCTTGGGAATGACTTTGAAGAACCAGAAGCTAGTGACAAAAATAAATAATTATAGCTTCAGTGATTTTGGACCCAGATCTGTTTTATCCACCGGATTACATTCACTACAGAAAATTAGACACTTCTAGTGAGACATACTTTGTCTTATTCTCAAATATGCAACATTTATCCTTTTGAATAGAGTAGGATTTAAACAACCAAAACGAAATTTAAAAACTCTTTCCCTGATTATAAAAGTTTAATAAAGGTTCATGATATAAAACCTAGAAACTAGAGAAATGTATAATAAAATCTCTCCACAATTGTACCACCTACAGATAACCACTGCTATTGGTTTCGTGTATTTCTTTAGCTGTAAGCATATAGTAGAGATGAGATATTACTTATATACCTTTCTATTCTGCTTTAATGAGTCCATAACATTAGTCCTTATACATAATTTTCAATGGTTCTCTAACATGAGTCTAAGAATAAATTGAACACTTTTGAAATTTAGAAAGTATATCATAAAGACAAACTAAAAAGGTTTATTTTCAAAATTTCTAATTTTGAGAAAAAATTTTTTGAAGACTATAAAAAAATTATTTGATAAAAACCTTCTTTAGTCAACAAAGCTTGCAAACTAACAATGAGATGCAAACAGCAATAGCTATGTCTTAAGACTACTGAAAGAAAAAAAAGATTGCTTAAGAAAACATTTAGTTATTTATATAGTACCTGACTTTTTTATTTTGCAATAGTGACACCTGATGGAATAATAAAGACGTCACCATTATAAATGCTGAAGTGAAAAGTATTTGGTTTATCAGCAGTATGTATTAACCAGCCCCAATTTTATTAAGCATTGATACAAAACATATGGTGAATTAGTGTAAATAAATGAGGCAACAGCATCAATGGCTGAAATAAAGGGCCTTTCATGAGTAAAGCATTCCTCAATTATTCTGGCAATTTCTTAAATGTCTAAATTTCATGAGGACCATGCTAACTCATACACAATAACACCTATTTCTTCCTACTATTTTAATCCTAATCCTGCTCATGAATACAGATTAAAATATGCTATATACCCTCCTACCCCACCAAGTACAATGGCCAACCAACCACATGGGAAACATGTTTTGGCATGACTATCTTACCATTATTTTTATGAAATCTGTTTTTTTCTTGTGATACCTTTGAACTCTTTTCTGTGAATTTTTTCTTCCCTTTGACTTCCATTGCAATAACTCTGGAAAACAAAAATCCAAACCAAAAAGAATCAAAATGAATTGTTCATTAAGAAAGAGTCATTAAGTAGTCATTGCCACATTTAGTCCTTGAGCTCACAGATGGAGCACAAACTACCTGCGTACAGTACCCACGCAAGTCCAGCAATGATACAATCACTGCCTCTACGATTTTAAAACCGAAAATGAACAAGATACAAATACGAAACCTAAGAACATGCACACATGCTGGCTAGTCCCTGATATATCTGGAGGCAACGCTTCAGCAACGGCTAAAAATTGACCATTATTGACATTAAGTATAAGCATCAGTGTTTCCATTTTGTAAGGCGGAAAGACTTGGTAATGAGTAACTGACAATATCACTATTGATTTCTTGATCTTTATCCTTAAAAACTAGGAACAAAAAATAGGCTGTACTTACCACATATTCAAATTTAATGAAAGAAAATAAAGGATCATCTGAAAGATCCCTATGTAACCCAATGTAGCTACAACAAAGATTACTATCCCATGTTTAACTTGTGATTGTTTTAGAGGCAGCCAAGTAGCTTGTAGTGAACACCAAAATAAGATTATGATGTAATATTTAATATTCCATTTAAAAAACCTGCCCAACAGTTCACTTCTAGGGTACTGGGATCCCATGGTGCACAGGACAAACAAGAGATAACCCCTCACCTTCTCAAGGCCCCTGAAAGAAGCAGATCAAGAGCAAAGTCATTGAGCTCATTTTTCCACTTTCCAAAGTTGTACGTTCAATTCATTTCTAAAGTTGACCCTAAAGAGTAGATGTTAGGGATCCCTAGACACTATCAGATATTTCTAGATTACAATTTTCCATTCAAACTAATTTATCAGGATATTAATAGGTACAAAAGAAGGGTTCTGGGATAAAATGTATTTGGGAAACAGTAAGTTAAATCAGCCTATAAGGAAAGATTTTTTCAAATTCTTTAATTTGCTAATATAACTATCAATTGCCAAGCAAAGGCTAAAGTATGGAGGATTTTCCAACCTTAGTTGAGCCACTTTTTCCAGAAACATCTCTAGAGAATGGTAGAGTTCCAAGAAACATTTTGGAAAAGCTGTTCTAATTCAGACTTTACTAATATGATCCTGAAAAAAAGGAATGGGCTCTGAATTACTCGCCTTCCTCAGAGCATTCAGGACTGACTGTAGGGTCACTTTATCACTTGGTTATAGCCACCACAACCCTATCTGCATCTCTTTAGCTCTTCTATTGCATGCAGTTTTCTAAAAATCCATTCATTTACATGTTTTCTCTATATATTTGTTTTAATTTTTATTTTGAAATAATTTTAGTTTTGCAGAAGAGTTGAAAAGATATGCAGCGAGTTCCCATATACCCTTTGCCCCGCTTCCCCTAATATTAACATACAATACTATTAACTAAGTGACAGGGTTTATTTGGATTTCACCAGTTTTTCCACTAATGTCCTCTTTCTATTTGAGGATACACTGAATTCAGCCATCATGTCTCCTTTGTATTTTGTAAAATATGCCTCAATTGGGGTTTG
>NW_012149764.1:1174076-1245794 GCF_000956105.1 Propithecus coquereli
ATTTTTGAATTTTTCTGTAGGGAAGATTTGTTCTATTTTTTCCAACTATTTATTTATTTGTATCAGTATGGTCTCAGATATTTATTTTACTCCTTTGGTTATAACCTAATACCATCATTATTTGTTGTTCAAATAGTTCTAGCTTTGGCCAGTAGGAAGTTTTTCAGGTTGCTTCTGAGTCCTCTTGACATGGCCCCTGCCACCCCTACTTTTTTTTTAAAGCATGTCTGTATTTCCTGGCACTTGCTACAGGTTCATCTTGTATTTTCTCCAAGGAACACTGGTTCCTTTAATTGAGAATGGTATTTAAAAACCAAGATCTAAATGCTAGGTGTGCTTGTCACTGAGGTGTTGCTGCTTCTAGGTCCTTTCAGCAGACAGATCTAGGTAATACACATATGTATACTACCCATGCATATACACACACCTATGTTTACTTCTATAGCTACTACAATAACATTAAGTTCATATTAATGTCTCTAACTCTAATCCAGCACCACAGGTTTTGTTCTAGTCATCCCCTCCTGCTCATTTGTAACTTTTTTCTCTGATGGTGAGAAACTCACTTCCCACTATCCACAATTTATTTATATATTTGTTCAATCCTACTATACATGTTAAATAGTTTCAGAATTGCTTGCCCCCACCCCATGAGAAACAAATTTACCGATTATAGTACAGTGTTTATGTACAGTTCTTTTTTTTAGCCCCACAGTATCCATTCAAAATACTGTTTTCCAAAGTTACTTAGGTCAACTCCTTTCTCCCCACCCCCAGCACCCTCTTCAGTGAAGTTCTGTGTTTGTAGCACAGCCTGATTCATTTGTCAGTCTGCATTCCATCTGCAGAGATGCTGGTTGATTTATTAAATCTGCATATAGTCAAGTTCCCTCTTTTTGGTGTATAATTCCATGGGTTTTGACAAACGGATGGAGTCATGTATCCACTACCACAGTATCTTGCAGAAAAGTTCCATCACTTTAAAACGTTCTCTGTGCAACCCATTTGTAATCAACCCCTCCCCCCTTCCCTGGTTGCCACTGATCTGTTTTTCATTCTGGTTTTCCTTTTCCAGAACATCATATAAATGGAATCATACAATATATAACCTTTTGGGTCTTGCTTCTTTTTCACTAAGCAAAATGCACTTTACTTGGGGACTGTGTCTGTCCCTTCATAGCCAATCATTATATTCCAAAGTGTCTTTCAGAATTGTTCCCTTTTCCCCCTTCCCTCTATTTTCCCATTCATGCTCTTGTTACCTCTTGTTCAGATTGTTTTGCCTTTAGATTCAATCTGCTGCAATCCACTTTGCGGCCTGGTTAAACTTCCACTACCACACCTATTTCATGCCATTTCCATGCTCCAATAGTTTCAAAACTTTCCCACTGCTTACAGGAAATGGTTCAAACTCAGACCGGCATTTACAGCTGTTCAAAATTTGGCCCTAACCAGCCCTCTCGAAAACACCACAGAGGAGCCAACTTTACTTCCTTAAAATTCTTTTTCACGCTCCAAACTTTAAAGCCATTCTAACAACATAATTCCTACACATCCTTCAATTCCAGCTTAAGTGAAATTTTCTTATAATTTCTCCGCTATATGTCTTCTGCTCTTTCCCAAAAGATTCTCTTTATTCCAATGACAGATTTTTATATCGTTCTTAAACTACAACACTTTGGGATTTATATTAAAGTTATTCATGATGGCTCCACCTCTCTCCTACAGAAATTTATTTAATGTCTACAAACTATGTGCTAGAAAGCTACTGGGTTGAAAAATATGGGAAAAAAAAATCAAAGTGTGCTCTAATAGAGACGGGCAAGCAGAAAATAAAAACACAATGTAATTGTTCTAACACTTTAGAACAGAAATATATACAAAATGTTAAGTGAGTAAGGAGCTGAGAACCAAATTCTGCCTTATGAAGGGAAATATCAAAGATTTCCCAGAGGTGGAGGGACATGTAATTGATCCTTCTTTACCTCCCTCAACAAGCTTCGCACTGTGCTATGAAAGCAGTAAATATTCAATACTCAATCTCTAAATGTTGACATTCCTCAAGTCTTTGTCCTAGTGAACTTCCCTTCTCTCTCCACACTTCTCCCTAGGTGATGTCATTCAACCTCCCGGCTTTCTTCTATGCTGAGTATTTACAAATTATTTTACCATTATAAATTTCTCCTTGGGCTCCAGACGTGTGTATCTAACTGCTTACCTGACATCTCTGATTATGTGTCTAATAGGCACCTTACACTTAATATGTCCAAAATATAATTCTCTATATTTCCACTGCAAACCACACCCAAACAATATCCCATCTATTTTTCCCTGCCCTATTGTTTCCCATTTCGACCAATGGCACATCATGTACCTTACTGCTCAAGCAAGAAACCTGAGAATTACCCTTGATATTTTTATCTCTCTTATCTGTGACATTAAATTTTTGAATTCCCCTTATTAATACCTCTAACCATCCACCTTCTATCTCTATGACCACCACTCTAATGCAAACCATCAACAGTATTCTCACTAAACTTCCAAATTAAATACATTTCTAAAGAGAACCAAGGCCTACCATGTTTCTTCCTCGCTTATAAGCCTTCAGTGCTTATGAAGGCATGGTAATGCTTTCCCATTGCATAGAAATAAAAAAATTCCCCACATGGCCTTCAAGGCCCTACAGAAACTTGTCTCACTCCATCCCTCTAACTTTATCTTGTATCACTGTACTCCTAGCTCCCACCTCAGGACTTAGCCCGTTATTGCCTCTGCTTTAAAGCAGTCCGGGGACTTCCAGATCTCAGAGTTGCCTCCCGACGTGCTGTAGATCACCTATAAAATTTGATCACTTCTTCAGACTTCCCATCTTCCATCTTAGCACCCAGTTCGTTTCCTTTCTAGCGCTTATAACCTGCAACTTGACAGTCAGGACAAGCCGCAACAGTACAGTAAGGCTGTAAACTCAGCACCTAGACGCGGCGTGAATGGTTGTCAAAAACAGGACAGATGAGCTAATCAGAACTAGCACCGGCCGGGACTTGAGAGGGAAGCTAGTTCTGCCTAACCCAGAACGCAGGTAACCCGCTAGGAAGAGGGGTCGTAGCCCCGCCCTCCTCGCCTGGCTCCCGTCAATCCCCAAACTCCTAGCCTAGAAAATGCCCCAGAAGACTGCTCAGTGGGCAACGAACCCGAGAGACCATCCTGACTCCAGCCCCCGGCAGAGTGAGAACCCCTCCCAGGAGCGATCGCTGAGCCCGCCACACTCACCGCACACGTGGGGCCCAAGCCAGGTCGGATAGCAGATACCGGAAAACTGCTTCCGCTTCCTCGCCTTGCTCCGCCCCGGGGTCCGCTTTTTCCAATCTACCGCCGCAGAACTGGGGCTAAGGGGTGGAGCTTATCAGAAAACACGGAAGTTCGGCGTTTCTATTGGTCCGCTGCTGTTTACTTCATCTAGAGGCGCCAGGGCTGCGCCTCACGAGAGTTTTGGCCCTTGGAAGGATCCGTCGGGCCGAGGTCACGTCAGCTGTTCCTGAAAGTGGCGTCATTAACCCTGTCGCTTCCGTGCCAAGGAAGGAACTGAGGCTTCTCGCGAGGGTTGATGGGTTGCTTGAAGGAGAGACCTGGCCGACGCGGTTAATTCTGCAGCCTGACCTAAAATGAAAATAGCTAAAATTTTAGAGTGTACTAATTTGCATCTTTTCTGAGCAAGCTAACATGAAGGATAAAAAGGATATCTCGGGAGCCGGTTTGAGTTGTAATGCTGTTTTTTTTACTTGCTAGCTGTGTGGCTCTAGGCAAATTACTAAATTTCTCTGAGCTTTGGTTTCCTGATCCATAAAATAGAAATAGTTAAGTCATACATGTAAAGCGCTTAGCACAGTGAATGATCATGAAAAGCTCTCAATAAATGTCATTTTTAATGTCTGCCTGTTCCTGGGTAATGCAAGTATCCCATTTCCCACTTCAGAAAATAAAACTGTGGTTAGGATATTATCTCCAATTTACAGATGAAGAAACACCACAAATTTGATCCTATCAAATAACAGAGCTTTATTCTCTAACAGTTCTGGAGGATAGAACGCCAAAATCAAGCTATGGGTAGAGTCTCCTACCTTCTGAAGGCTCTAGGGGAGACTCCTTTGCTGCTCCCAGCTTGTGGTGGTTCCAGGCATACCGTGCCTTGTGGTTGCACGTGACTCCAATCTCTGCCTCTGCCTTCTAATGTCATCCTTTTCTGTGTCTCTGTCTTTTGTCTGTTTTAAGGATGCTTAATATTGGATTTAGAACCCACTGAGGTAGTCCAAAATTATCTCATATGGAGGTCCTTAATTACATCTGCAAAGACACCTTTTTCAAATAAGGTCACTTTCAGAGGTTTCGGGAGTTAGGATATGGACGTGTCTTTTGGAGGCCATTCAAACCCACTACATCTGGAAAGTTGAGGAATTGGGACTTGATCTCAGGTGCATCAAACTTCAGATTTTACTATCTTCCAACTCACTCTGTTTTCTGCCCTTTAAGGCCTTAGGCTTGAGACTAGTAATTTACTAGTATACTTTTTGAGAACAGGAGTCATCAGTACTTGTCAGGCACCTATCTCACTACTCAGCAGATAGATACTTGATAAATACTTTTCTGCCCTAACTGTTACAAGTATGTTTAAATTTCACCTCATTTAAGTCCCATAAGAACAATTTTGAAGTACATCTTTTCTCCTGATTTTATGGAGAAAGAGGGAAAATATTGTAGCTCTCGTCCAGTGAGCCTGACTGTAGACTCAACATGGCTGTTTCCGTACTGCCTTCTCTAATCCATTCATTCTCCAGTAAATGCTAAGAGAAGAGAATGTGGAACAAGAATCATAGGAGGCCCATCAGCAGTGCCTTCTGGGCAAATAGTATTGTAGTGGGGATATTAGACACCTTGAAACACCTGACAAGTAAAGACTGGCCCCAAAGGAAAAAAATCACAAACACCCTACCACACAATTCTGGGAAGGGATACATTTGTGTTTCCAACTCCACAGTTAGTAGCGTTTCATATCCTTGAAGACATATCCAGGTAGTTGCCTTAAACACATACACCAAAATCCTACAATTCATTTGCCTTTTCACCAAGGAGAAGAAAAATGTTATCACGTACCAACGCCCTGGATTATTACTAATAATTTTTTATGAAGTCTCCTATGAAAGTGTATTGAATTGAGTGGGTTTTTTTTTTTTGGAGTGTGTTGAAAGTATCTTGAAGTTTTGCAGAGCAGCCCCCTAAAACTTTATGCTGCAATTTTGCTTTTAACCAAGTAAGCCCATTAATTCTTTAATTATCTAAATGTAGACCACTATATGTACTCCTAGAAGCATAAGATGCTCTTTTTGCATGATATATCATACAATTTAATCAGAGTAAGCACACATCCAAGAGGTTAACAACAACACTATAGCAATGCAATTAAGAGCATTGGCATTGGAATCAAATCAATCTGGCTTAAGATCTAAATTCTGTATGGCCATGGGCAAGGTAGTTGACTTGTATGGGCCTCAGTTTCTGCATATGTAAAATGGGAATAACAACACTTATTTGGGGGGGTTGCTGTGTGACTCAAAAGTGATAATATCTATAAAGTTCTTAGCCAATAGTAAATGTTGAATGATTCATAGCTTGAGAGAGAATCAAGGTGTATTCATTAGAAATACTTAGGCTGCAAGTAATGGAAATGTCAGCTAATAGTGGCTTAAGCAATAATTTTCTTCACACAACAAAAATTCTGAAGGTAGTCAGTGGCTGTAGTCCAATGAGTCAACAATGTCAACAAAGACCCAAGCTCTTTCTGTGTCTACATTCCACTGCCATCCTCAACCTGTTGACTTTATTCTTACACTTGTTTTCTGATTGCAAGATGTACTCTGTTTCAGGATTTATATTACAGTTCAGGGCTAGTAAAAATGGGGAAAGGAATGAAATCCACTTTCCCCCCACCCCAACAGGCTCTGTTCTTTTATCCCAGAAGGAAAAGATCCAGCAGGGGAGTATCCTTTTATTTCAGTTCCTAGAACTGGGTTATGTGGCCACTCCCAGGATAGAAAGAACAGCAAATATAATGTTAGCCAGGCATTTGGATTTCATTCTTTTTCCAGTACTTTCATAAAATTAAAGGTCACTCAACAAATATGCTTTTATCCAGCAGTAGAGATTTAATTTGTAACTTAACTTAATCTGGTTTAAAACTTAAAATAACTGTAGTTTCCAAGGCTGTGGATCACAGTCTTGGCAGCACATCAGAATCACCTGTGGAGTTAACAAAAAAAAAAAAAACAGTAATTCTGATTTAATTGGTCTGGAATAGGACCTGGGCATTGAGAATTTGGAAAGCTCTCCAGGTCATGTGAACATACAGCTAAGGTTAAAACTCACTTGTTTAAGGAATGGGATTCAAGTTGTTGATTTGATTTTCTAGGTAACTGCAGGTTAAATCTCCTGCTACCTCCTTTTACTGCATTCACCAGAATTAAAGAATTAAATGTACAATAAACTTGTTCCTTTAGGTAGAATAAGTCTTGGACATAACTGTATCTTGCTTATGGATTGAGATCTATAGTGATTTAACACCATTAGATATTGAAAATGGCTTACATTTGAACTATACACTTCCAAACATATTCTAGAAAATGCTTCTTTTTTTCAATTTTACATGATTTCATGAAATTTTCTCTATTTCATAAAAATAAAGTATGTTAGGTGTCAGCTCCCACACAGCTCCCCTCCCCAAAATCAGTTCTTTAGAGTTCTAATTAGTGGATTTTTAACTATTGGGCTGCTTTTTCTGTCTATTTCCCAAATGCATAAGCAGAAATAAAGGGCATGTTACTGATATAAAGCATAAGTGAGATTTTGGCAAAGATTGGGTTTATTTTCAGGACCTATTAGAATTATAAATCCATGGAAACGAAGCAGTTGCCAACACATTTTTCTTTAGTAAAAAAGAACGGCTTCTGAATAGGGTGCATTATTTTTTTCAATACCATAAATTTGCTAAAAAGTTCACTAAAATGGTCTAAACATCAATTGAGCATTCATAATGTTCTGGTTGCTGTATAGTAAACGTGAAATTAACCTTGTCCTAATTTGCTTTCTTTGGTGACATGCTTTGGAGCAGCAGAAAAATGATATGACCAAGATGAGAGTTTATCTGATTGTAGTATAAAGTCTCACCTTCATGAAAGATTGTGTCAGTACATGATGGAGAAATAAAATAAAAAGTAGTTAATATTAAAGCCCCCAAATTATCACTTACACACAGGGCATTTATAATGAACTGTGTTTCATAAAACAAAACTCCTCAAGCAACATGTAGGCTAGGACGAGAACAATGAACATGTTTGTGGTTTAAGTTTTAGTTTAAATTTTGCTTTTGGGATTGATAAAAGGTATTGCTTTTGGAAAGTAGCAGTTGATTTTACCTTGTAATCACAAGGTTAAATCACAAGATTTCCTTAATTTCCAAGCAAAAAAGACTTGATAACCAACCATATATTTTATTAGGTAAACAAATAAGAAACTTGTTTGTTGCAAACATGAAGAAAGAATAATCAATAATTTTCTAATTATTCCTCTCATTTTACATTTAAAAACTATAGAAATTTTAAATTGGGACTTAGGATGGCGATCTAGCTCTACCTACCTACCCAACCTACCTCTTCCTTTGAAGATGAAGAAAAAAATTAATGGACCTGCCCAAATCCATTATGTCAGTTCCAATTTTCCAGGGAGCATATGCTAAGCTAGAATTAGGAGGCCAAGAGACTTACTGTGAGAAAAACCTATGGAGGACAAGGGAAGAGGAAATAGGAGTAAGTGGGGAGAGTCTCGGACCATGATGCAGATCCAACACGTGTGGAGAGAGAGACAGAAGGAAGGAGGGTATGGCAGGAAGTCTTCAGATTGAAGTAAAGCTCCGAGAAAGTCTTGACTAAGACAACATGGAACTCCACAGCAAAGATTTCTCCTTAAAGGAGATCCAAATTGAGTAGGACTGGCCCAGCCCTGCCATGCTCAGTTCCTGGCTGGGAGCAGGCCACGGCTGGCATGGCCACAGCATGAATGCCATGGCAGATCCTGAACTCGCGGCAGCTGGAAGTGTCAGCTAACTACACCCCTCACAGCAGGTTCTCTCTTGAAAGGACATGGAGGTGGTTCACTCCATGGCTGTCAGAGTCTACCCCTCACATGGCACAGATCTATTTCTCCGTCCATGTTGGGGGAGCAGCTCCTGTACCATTCCTGTGGCCCTCTCCTCCTGAGGAGATAGAAAAGGGAGACCAGTGGGACAAATTCTAGTCTCCTGGGGGCTGCAGCAGGTTCTCATCATCTCGCTGCATCACGATCCATTCCAACTTCACCTCACCCTCAGCTGTTAACTTGGCAGGTCTTGATGGCTTACCTGGTGGTATGACTTAAACCATCACTCCTGCGGGGTCTGAGACCTTCTAAGGCAAGGGTTGCTATACATCTCCGTTTGCAGTTATAGTGGGGACTCAGGAGGCACCTGAGTGGATCACCTGGTTTCTACATATATTCCTCCATGTTTCTTCTGAATAAAAGCAGCTCTACCTCCTCCTGCTGAGCAGTTAATCACACTTGCCAAGATGGAGACTCCTCTTCTCACCTGTTGGTCCCAGACACAATGAGTCCAAAGTGTCCAGGTGATATCCACAGTTCAATGAAACTCTTGCTCTGTCCTCTGGCAAGAGTGTGTCCCCTTTGGGGGGCAAGGACTTCTAATCCTGCAGAGTCCAGAGTTGTGGGGACAGGAAACACAAATTTCCCCAGAGAGCCATTGAGAATGATGATTTTTGCTTCTACCCCTTGGTTCCTAGACCCATGTATTCTTATTAGGAACATAGCACTGTAGAGAGCTCTCTGATATAGATTTATTTATTCTGCATTCTGGAGGATAGCACCCCATTTTTGTGGACTATTACCTGTATTCTGGTGCTTCTGCTGTGCCTTCAATGGGCTCTGTCAGGTTGGCTGCCTCTGGAAGGTGCAGTATGTGATATGACCTGTGGACTGTGTGACCATGGGCCCACTCCTGCGCCTCCTTTGCTGTCAGGTGTATCCCCTGTTTGGATGCTATGTTATGCAGGATGACATGCTTATGGATTAGGCACTTCATAAGCTTCTGGACACTGATCCTGGCTTAGTCTCTGTGAGTGGGAAAAGCAAAACCATACTTGGAATAAGACTCTATCCCAGTGAGGAAAAACTGCTGGCCCTTCCAGAATAAAAAGAGCCCAATGTCATTAACTTGCCACCAAGTGGTCTGTTGGTCCTTTTGGGAAATAAGGCCATATTGGGGACTCCACATTGGGTTCTGTTGCTGGAAGTCTCCACATTTTGAGGAAGCAGCAGTGAGACTGGCCTTGGTAACTAAAAGTTTATGCTGTTGGGCATATGCGTAGTCCCACCTCTGCCACGTGGTCACTCCATTAATGTGCACATCATGCCCAATGCTGAAGACTAATGTCATCTGGCTAAGTCGCTTTATCTACTTGCTTGTCCAGTGTCTCTTCCTTAGTGGATAGTGGATGCTTTTTGATGGGTATTAGCATGTGAAACTGTTCATACTTTGTGTCCACTCTCATATGACTCCTGGAAGCTTTACTGAAGTGGCCTGTCCCTGAGTCTTCGTAGGGTTTATCTTCTGCCCTCTGGAGCACATGTTTCTTACCCAGGTCCCCAGCATAACAGCCACGTCTTCATTATATTGATGTAATGGATCAATGGGATATTCTGCGGCTTGTCCAGATGGTCCAGATCTCTTTGGACTATATTAAGACAGAGGGTGGGCGAGCTAACATAGTCCTGGTGCAAAACTGTAAATGAATATTGTTGCTCATTCCAAGGAAAATGAACTGTTTCTGATCCTATTTTCCATCTATTTTTTTCCATCCTTTTTTACCATCTGCTATGGCAACTCAGGCATTTCACCTTTGCTCAGCAATTGGCACTGCTTTTCCCAGGCCTTGGAAAGCCACATAGCAGTGTGTTTGTCCCTTCTCTTGGGGACCTCTCTGGGATGCTAAAACCTATGTCCTGAAAAAGTGACCCCAAGTCAAGTATTCTTGCTTGTTCATTTTTACCTTCCAGTCCTTGGTCAAATCCTCTCATAATCCAGCACCTGGGTAGATTTTCAAAGCTTTTATACAGAAATATTCATGAGGATTGTTCTTACAGACCTTTGTCATATAGAACAAGTGATTTTGTCCTTTTAATGACTTTGGCATTTACCTCCGCTCTTGACAGGACATGCTATGGGCAATTCTTGCAGGCCCCTTGGGGTATAATCTCTCTTCTCCCTGCTCAGGCCCAATATGTCCCTGGGATTTAACCCTGGATATTGGCCTGGTGGCCAAGAGAGGCAGTAGGGGGCTCTTGGGTGGGAGAGGGAGGGCAGCTGCTGTCTTGCAGCAAGTGACCTCTGCATTGTCTTCCTGAAGGAAGGAAATCTAGATCTTTGATAAGGCCCTAAACAAAAGATTCCAGTGCAAATAGCTTATTTTGGAAATGCCTCTATGGGAAAGGGGAGTGAGACAGGGAATAGAAGGCAGCCAACAAAGTGTTCATCGTCAGACAATTTACCATTGTGGGTAGCTGATGAATTAACCTTGTTGGGTTGTTGGGGAACTCTGGGAGCCAGTGCAGAAGATATACATCAAAGATATCCCATCCACAGGGTACAGGAGCTGGGTATTTATACATGAACTCCTGCCAGTCATTGGCTGAGGGCTGCTTCTGGGTCATGAGATTGTAGCTCCCTAGCATTTCCAGCCTCCACATGGGCATCAAGATGGCACCTGGTGGCATCAGAGAAACGCTCAGAGATCCATCTGCTGGGTAGTGTGCAGTAAAGAGGTCAGGGTGGGGCTATGGACAGTCTATTGGCAGGATCTACTACAGGCAGGAATGATAGTGCTTTATTTCAGTCCCCTAAGCAGAAAGTCACATGGGTCCAGACCAATGTACTGATAGTAGGGAGTGAAAGGAAAGAACATATTTTAAAACTTTTATAAAGGAATATTCACAAGAATTGTTCTTACAGATCTTTGTCTACAGAATAAGTGATTTGGGCCTTTTAATGATTTTGGCATTTTTACCTCTAAAAAAAAGTTAGCCTTGTCCCACGTACATTCTTTTTCAATACAGTAGGAAAAATAAGTATTCATGAGAGGAATTTTTTTTTTTTTTTTTTGAGACAGAGTCTCACTCTTTTGCCCGGGCTAGAGTGAATGCCGTGGCATCAGCCTAGCTCACAGCAACCTCAAACTCCTGGGCTCAAGCAATCCTTCTGCCTCAGCCTCCCAAGTAGCTGGGACTACAGGCATGCGCCACCATGCCCGGCTAATTTTTTTCTATATATTTTTAGTTGTCTGATTAATTTCTTTCTATTTTTAGTAGAGACGGGGTCTCGCTCTTGCTCAGGCTGGTTTTGAACTCCTGAGCTTAAACAATCCACCCGCCTCGGCCTCCCAGAGTGCTAGGATTATAGACGTGAGCCACCGCACCCAGCCTTCATAAGAGTAATTTTTAAAAATACCTATAAATGATACATATCAGGAAAGGATCTAGGGAACAGTGGGGGTACAGCACATGAACACACTAATGGGACAGTGCTGTAGCATATAGTCACATACCACATAATGTCATTTTGGTCAATGACAGACCACACACAGAACGGTAGCCCCATAAGATTATAATGGAGCTGAAAATTCTATTGCCTAGTGATGTCATTGCAATCATAATGTTGTAGCACAATTACTTTAAAATATAAATTTAGTGTAGTCTTAAGTGTACAGTGTTTATAAAGTCTACAGTAGTGTATAATGTCCTAGGCCTTCACATTCACTCACCACTCACTCACTGACTCACCCAGAGCGACTTCTAGTCCTGCAAGCTGCATTCATAGTTAGTGCCCTATACAGATGTGCTATTTTTTAATCTTTTATATCATATTTTTATGGTACCTTTTCTCTGTTTAGATATGTTTAGATACACAAATATCACTGTGTTACAATTGTCTACAGTATTCAGTATAGTAACATGCTTTGCAGGTTTGTAGCCTAGGAGCAATAGATCGTCTCATATAGCCTAGGTGTGTAGTAGGTTATCCCATCTAGGTTTGTGTAAGTCTATGACGTTCACTCAATGGCAGAATTGCCTAATGATGCCTTTCTCAGAACGTATGTATCCCTGTCATTAAGTGACACATGACTGTACATCCAACTTCTGGATTTGCTCATTTTAACCACTCTTTTTCACAAGAACTGAACAAAAAATAATGAAGAAATAATGCAAATCAAGAAATATTATCTGGGAATATCTGAGATAAAAAATAAGTACAATCTAATAGTTTGTTCAACTATTTCAAGCAGGAGATGTTGAGAAAACGCACCACAGTCTGGAAATCAGAAAACAGAAGCATGGGAGAATAATTTACTGAGGCATAATTCAATCTCAGTCTTATAGCTATAACTAAAAGAATGAGAAGGCTTTTCCCCTTTCCTCACCCCTTTGCTCCTAATGGAATAGACCGTTAATAAAAAAAAAGAAGAGGAAGAGAAAGAAAGTGGGGCTCCTTGAAGAATGGACCTGAAATGTCCAAGAGGGAAAATGTTCCAGGTGTCGGAGAGCAAGAGCAGGTGGTGATGGGAAGTATGGTGGGGATGGGGTGGGGCAGGCAGGGCTCCTGCAATGCAGAGGGATACAGAGTGGAGCAGGAGAATATGCCTTTCAGGGTCCATAGGGCTTGGGGAATGAGCAGTTCCTTGACAATCGTAACAAACTAAAGATTAAAGGCTCCGATCTTTGCTTTTACGGACACCTAAAGTCCTACGGACTCTTCATGATGCATGAATGAGGCGCGAGAGAGGGGCTTTCATAAACACAACTGAACATATTCTACTACCTCTAGTAGGTTGCAGCTTAGCCAAATTTATCGGATTTAGAAAAAAAAAAAGCTGATTCTTGCAGCAAATTCATACCTGCAGTAGAAAACATAGCTAAGACATACCCTTTACTGAATTTTGCTTGATATTTTGCAATCCTGTACTGAGAAGCCCCATTCTGAGATTCACATGGTGGGTCAGTAAGTGGTATTGTGCTAAGTTTATGGTTGGAGCCATCCTCCCTGCAACTATTTCACAGACCTTGTCCATCTGTGTAGGCTGCTATATGCTGACATTCTCAGTGACCTAAAAAGAATCGATTTTTTTTCCACCCCTTCTTCTAAATTCTTTTCTCTCCATCAGAATTTGATATGTGAACAAGAATGGGTATGTACGACCAAAGACAATGGAGATCTTTCACAGGTACATATTTGCAAAAATAAGAAGAAAGGATGGAGAGAAAGCAAGGCAAAAAGACCAAGCAGAGAAAGCAGAAGAGGAGGATGGGAGGAAGAATGGGGAAGGGAAGTGGAGAAAAAGGTAGAGCAGAAAGGCAGAGGAAGAAGAGGGGGTAAGAAGAGAGGCTTGTAAAACCTCCAATCTTTTTGCTTTACCAAATACTAAATATGCTTGAATATGCAGGCTTCTTCCTTTCTGACAGTGAGAGAAGCCCCCAGCGTGCCTTTGGGCCAACTTGATTAATTAAACTTTTATAGATATAAGTGAACTAACCAAATGTCCCCTTATAATATTTATTTAGTGACAGGTACATATTTAAAACCACTTTTAAAATAATATGTGAATCTATAAATATTGCTTATCCTTATTTTTACATTTCACTTAATAAACTCTGCATATTCATTTTTGATGGAAGTATTTTTGTTGTCAATAGAGCCACTTTTTGAGTCATCCAATGCTGTTTTCAGACAGGACTTAAACATTAAAGTTTACAACTTAGGAACAATGACTGCATTGTATTTCTTTGTCTCTTTTTCTTGCAGTTGATACTCTCAGGTGCCCTCTATCAGCATCCAAAATCAGCACTGATTGAGCAAGTTTATGCTCTTCTTGTCCAAGCAATTCTTTATTTTTTAACATATAGTAATTGAGAGAGAGAGAGAGAGAGAGTGAGAGAGAGAGTGAGCACACTCTATAAATGAGCTTTGTAAGGACAAGACTTAAAGGTGATTTGCCTTTCTTTTTCTTTGAAGAACAATTCAGCATATAGTATACAATTTTTCTAAATGACAGAATTTTATGGCTCAAAGCTAGGGCTGATTAGCCCTAAAATATTCTGTAGATTCCTTGATACCCCTGCTGTCAGGTCAAGCTTGCGATAAATTCCAGTGAATTATACACAGAGAACATCTTCCAGGAGATATATTAGCTTCCACTAGATTCCGGACTGTTCCCTGATCAGCCTCTCTAGGAACTATGCCTGAGAGAATGCCAGCTTCATCTGTCCACAGTAGCAATTCTCGAACGAGGCTGCTTTTATCCCCCCTCGGGTCATTTGGCAAAGCCTGGAGACATTTAAGGTTGTTACTACAGAGGTGTATCTGTCAGGATTCTCCAGAGAAACAGAACTGATAGGATGTAGATATATAAAAGATATATATATATATAAAAGATATATATATATATACAGAGAGAGAGAGAGAGAGAGAGAGAGAGAGAGAGAGGAGATAGAGAAAGATTTATTTTAAGGAACTGAGTCTCGTGATCATGGAGTCTGACAAGTCCAAAATCTCAAGTGCGAAGGCCTTCAGGCTGCAGACCTTGGAAGAGTTGAGGCTGCCATTCAACCTTCTGGCAGAATTCCCTCTTTCGCAGAGGAGGTCAGTCTTTTGTTCTATTCAGGACTTCAATTGACTGGATGAAGTCTACCTACTTTATGGAGGGCAATCTGCTTTACTCAAAGTCCACTGATTTAAATGTTAATCTCATCCAAAAACACACTCAGAGAGACATCCAGAGTAATGTTTGACCACATATCTGAGCAATGTGGCCCAGCCAAGTTGACACATATGATTAACCATCACAGGGTGAGTGCTATGGCATCTAAGGGGCAGAGGTCAGGGCTGCCTCTAAAATCATACAATGCACAGGGGAGACCCCATCAACAAAGAATTATCTAACCCCAATGTCGATAGTGACAAGGTTGAGAAACCCTGGTCCACAAGCTCTAGTCACAGGCTAAGTAATGTAACCACACCATTGTTGACTGTAGGTGATGGGACTTTTCTGGTTTGTGGGGAGCCATTAGATTCATCTGGAAAGAAACTGATTGGTGAAAATATCTTAATGAAGATCATTCTTCGCTTCTCTTTCCACCTTGACTTGCTGAGAAAAAGAGTTATTCCATTGGGACCTACTTACAACAAGCCTGTTTTTTTGGGGACTTCTGAGCAGACATAAATTTAATTTCTTCATTCCAATGCTCCAGTCAATCTTTCAGCTGCAGAAATATTCTGGGAAGAAGGAAAGCAAAGACGGTTGTTCCTGACAGTCACTCTTACTTGGGTAAAGTGTGACCTCAGATATAAAAACTAGCATTTGAATGTAACTTTCATTGGATAGTGCAGTCATCACAGCTGGACAAGAACAACGAAACTGACAACAAATTTGCTGAGAACAGTAGAGCAAATGGGCCAATGGAATAATGGCTGCATTTTTTAGTTCATTCATTCATTTTCATTCACTCAACAAATAACTTGTGAAGAGCGTAGAATGTGCTGGGCTCTGAGTGAACAAGGAAACCTGGTCTCTGTTCTTACGTTTTGTAGTCAATGGTCTAATGGGATAGGACAGATGATAAAATACAACTAGAAATATGTTATCAAGAAGAAATAGAGATTGTTATGCATGGATGTTGGCAGATGACTTTTACTATACTCTGGTTGGGAAGAGCCCTGGATTTAAGGCCAGAACTAGATTCGAGTCCCAGCTCTTAGACTTCCTTCCTGGCTGGACAAGTCAGTTATCCCCTTGGATCTCTTGTAAAATGGGGACAAAAGTATCTGTCATCTACCTATCATGTGGAATTGTGAGAGGCAAATGCAGTCATGCATGGAAGTGCTCTGTCAGTTGTAAAGCACTGAATTAATGCTTCTCAGCCCTGGCTGTACTTAAAACCACCTGATAGCTTTTAAAGAACACTGATGCCTGAGCCCCCAGCTCAGACTAATGAGGTCAGAATTCCTTAGTAGAGGGGCCTAAACATTGGTATTGTTAAAAAAGCTTCCAAGGAGAAACTAAAGTGTAGTGATTCTATACAAGCATTGTCAATTTGTATATTGTTTCTTTCCCCAAAATAATCACAGTAAAAACTAGCAATTTAGTGATCATTGTGTCCCAAGAGGTTCAAATTTGACATAAGAAGTAGATTTGGGCCACTATTCTTTTGGGGGGTCTTGCTTTGATGCTATAAGTAGCAACGAAATACGTGCCATAGCTCAGAACATACTTGAGAATCATCCAGTGACCCTCACAGGCCAGGAGAATTCGGGTGGGACAGGTCTCGCTGCCGGCACACTAAAATAAAGTCCATCCAACAGGTAGATCAGGATCTGATGAGGGCAGGAAATATGGGACTTTCATTCAACAGTCGATTGTTTGCTTCGTGACTGGCACTTTTTTAGACACTACAGATACTATAATAAGCTGAAGAGACAACAATCTCTATACTCATGGAGATTATGTTCTAGCAAGGGGAAGAAGACAAAAAATTAATAAGTGAAACAAAATTATAGATGGTGATAAGTACTGTGGAGAAAAATAAAATATGGAAGGGTGACAGAGTCTCTGGGCCTGTGAAAGAAGTGAGAGGATGAGCCTTGTTGGTATCTAAAGGAACAGTATTTTAAGCAGAGGGAACAGCAAGTGAAAATGTCCTGAGGCAGAGGCATGCCTGGTTTGTTTGGAGAACAAGAAGAAGGCCGGTATTGCTGGTGAGGGTAAGTGTAGTACAAGATGAAGTTAGAGAGTTATCCGTGAGCCTGATTACACTGTCTTATAGGATATTGTGACACGTGAACAGAAACTTTTCAAAAGAAGACAGATTAATGGCCAAGAAACATATGAAAAAATGCTCAACATCTCTAATCATCAGGGTAATGCAAATCAAAACCACAGTGAGATATCACTTAACTCCAATGAGAATGGCTTTTATCAAAAAGTCCCTAAACTACAAATGCTGGCGTGGATGCAGAAAGATAGGAACGCTCATACACTGCTGGTGGGACTGCAGACTAGTACAACATCTATGGAAAGTAATATGGAGATACCTCAGAGCACTGAAAGTAGAACTACCATTTGATCCAGCAATCCCACTACTGGGTATTTACCCAAAGGAAAAAAATACATTCTATAAAAAAAGACATCTGCACTCAGGTTCATAGCAGCACAATTCACAATTGCAAAGATGTGGAAACAACCCAAGTGTCCATCAGTACATGAGTGGATTAATAAAATGTGGTATATGTATACCATGGAGTTCTACTCAGCCATAAAAAACAATGGTGATCTAACTCCTCTTGTATTATCCTGGATAGAGCTGGACTCCATTCTTCTAAGTGAAGTATCACAAGAATGAAAAAACAAGCACCACATGCACTCACCATTAAATTGGTACTAATTGATCAACACTTATGTGCACATATGGAAGTGACACTCATCGGGTGTCGGGCAGATGGTGGGGGAGGAGATGGGTAAATTCACACCTAATGGGTGTGGTGCGCACTGTCTGGGGGATGGGCACGCTTGTACCTCTGATTTGGGTGGTGCAAAGGCAATATATATAGCCAAAGCACTTGTACCCCTGTAATATTCTGAAATTAAAAAAAACCAAAACCATAAAAAGAAGACTTCTATTTTTATCTCTGAGGGAAAAGGATTGTGAGCAGAGGAATGGATGGTGATCTGACTTGTGTTTTTTACAGGATCATCCTGGCTGCCACGTGGAGAATGAACAGAGGGGGCCAAAGGTGAGGAAGGGAGACCAGGGGAGGTTGTTGCAACAACCTGGGAAGAGAGGCCGGTGGCTTGGACCAAGAAACAAGCAGTGGAAGTTGTGAAAAGTGGTCAAGGAGTGGGAAGCAGTGAGCCCAAGTGAAGAACTGGCGTCACAAGTGCTGCGCCAAGGGCAAGTTGGCCAAAATGTGAAAGAAAATCCAAGGTCAGTGTGTCAGAAACCTGGGAGTCCAACACAATCAACGCTACTTGAAGCCTCCAGATAGAGAGATGGGTGATCCCTCCACCCCCAGAAGCCCTAAAATCTTTTTGTACACCCTGTATTTGAAATGATCCAGGCACTATCCCAAATGAAAATGCTATTTTGAGGGGTTTGGGACCTTCCCCATTATGGAAGCCTTGTGAGAACTGGAATTGAAATACTGTCAATCACTGTCTGAAAAGGAGACAAAAATGTGATTCTGCAGAACCTCGCTTGAGCATTGTCATGTACTGAATCTGTGAGACTTGGCAATTGACAAAACTGAGCACATGCAGTGGACAGACAGGGAAAGAGCTGTGCATTGATCCTTCTAAATGCCACTGTGATTTGCTTCACGTGAATGTTCTTAACTGCAAAACAGAAGAGTGCAGCGGAGGAGGAACATCAGCCACCAGATGGCACTATTTCCCCTGAAATGCCTGATGCTACTGAACCCCACCAGGGTGGGGTGCTCCCCAGCATTCCTGGCAGGCTAGAAAGGAGACTTGTAATTATTATTAACATCTCTTCTAAAGTCAGGTGCCTAGAATCTCAGAGGCAAGGAGAGAATGTGGTTGCGTCTGTTCTGAGGCCATTCTCCAGGCTCCCCTGGCACAGAATGACTTGAAGGATTGATTTTCCCAACCAAGCTCTCAACAGAGCTTAATACAGGCGCTCTTAGCCCCTGTGGCAGTCTGGTGAGGCTTCTGAACTCATTCTCAGTATTGCGTTTTTAAGTGCATAAAAGAGAATGCATAGGATTGCAAAGAAAGCCAATTACATTGAAAGGTAGTTATCAGACTATTTAAGAAAATATGAGATATAGTAATATATGTGCTTCTTTGTTCATGCAGTACATAATCAGATACAGAGGCAGCCCCCCCATCGTCATTTTGAAATAAGCAATGAACAAAAGTGATATTTCAAGATATCTGCAACAACTATAATGGGATGTCTGTGGCCTACAATTATATTTGATAAACTGCTTAATTTTAGTTAAAGGTTACTGAGAATAAAAGTGTATTTTCTTTTCCCTTCTCCCTGCCTTTCTTTTGTTCCTTTAAAAAAGATTTTTAAAAACTGTTCCAGTTCATGAACCTCTTGATTTCTGTCCATGGACCTCTTGAATATTGGAAGACCCTAGGTTAATAATCCTTGGTTCAATGCCTTTTTAATGAGCACAACACAGATTTTGCCAACGGAAGGAAGTAAAGCCTCACTCAAGCTGGCCAGGCTCAAGTTAAAGAAGAAATGAGTTAATTACAGAGACCTTTTTTGAATTATTTAAAAAACCCTGTGTACTTTCTACTTTCTCTCTATAAAATACTTGTTTTGGGTCATGAGTGAATTCTATTACATATGAAATAGAATATATATATATATATATAACATACACACATGGCAAAATACTGGAGGCTGGGATAAACAACGTATGTAAAAAATATATGGGGGAGAGAAATAGATACATTAACTTTCAATAGTACCAATGAAAGTTAGTACTTTTATGATTAATAATTTAATTTCTTTGTAAATTGTGTTACTTTCTCATCATGCACAAGATGGGTAAGGATATTAATCCTTTTACCTTTGTGCCTTATGGCCCAGGCAAATCAAAGTGTAATTTACTGAGAACATGAGATCACTGAACTGCTGCTGCGGGGACTATTGTAACCACATGGCGATCAGAAGACTGTAAGCGGGAAATTCGCGTCATTTTAGTTTTCTAAGAAGAGAGGAGAATAAATTCTACAAACTACAAACTGCAGATTGGGGAGCTCAGTCTCAGTTCAGTTCCTAAGTGTGCCACCCAGGAGAAACTGTTAAGGGACACTGATGGCAGTAGGTGGCGCCAGCAAGCAGTCGCCAAGGACATCCCAGCAAAGTCACTTCACGTTTGTTTTTCTGGACCTTACTAGACTGGACTGGCATATTAAAACCAAGTGTGAGTCCTCCGAAAGGCGTTTGAGGACTGTGCAAATGGTATACTTTCTGACAAGTGGAGAGATGCGGGCTAAACACAAGCTAGGTGAATTCAGAGCATTTAAAGAAACAAATAATTGGCCATTCTCGTATCTTATCAACTTGTAAGATATGCCATCCTCTATGTCTTCTTTCTAGGAGCAACCAGTCTCCTAGACTGCACTGGCATATAAACTTGTTTCATCAAATGGGTTAATAAGAATGGGAGGGTTAATCTGGGCAATTCTAGGCTATGTTGAATGAAACATAATGTCTAGAATAAAAGATGATGGGTTTGCTCTCCTCTGGGTGAGACAGACCACCTGGAAAGTTGTACTCCGTTTGGAAAGTCACATTTTTAAAGTAAATGCAAATTTGGACTACTTCAGACAGAGTGGCAAGGGTGCTGAAGACTTGTGATGTGTATAGGAAATACGTACAAAAGACCTCAGATGTTTAAACATGAGGAGGAGCAGGGTTTGTGGCGGGGAGGGGGATAAAGTGTGTTGCTCAAATCTTGAAGCTGACGGGAAGACTGGACAGTCTGGACAGCACGTAGAGTTGCTGACCTAGGACCAATAAGTGAAGGTGAAATGCTTGGAAATAGGTTCAGAAACAGAAAGACATTTAGTCAGTTGTTCTAAGATGAAGAGATGCTATTAGGAGGTGAATTCTCATTCACCAGAAGTGTTCAAGCACAGACAGGTTCTATCACCACTTTTTACAAATTTGAGGAAGACTCAAGTATTGGATGAGCGGTAGACCAGGTCCAAGTTTATCATACACTAGTCCAGGGATTGGTGATAGTCTATTATAAAATGTTTACTAAGTCTCTGGAAAGATACACAAGCCTGATTCATAAGTCTGAATATATTCAATTTCAAGGAGTATCATTTATTCTGATATTATTTATTCTTACTTGGTGAGGGTTATATGCCTTTTCTTTTTGGGGGGAATCTTTCAAAACTAAGCCTTTTATTCTTATGACATAATTGCTGATGATAGATTGTAGTTGGTTTTTAAATATACCTCACTGGCAAAATAAAAAGTTTGACAATCCTCTCTTAAACTTTCTAATTTTCTTAAAATATACTAAAAATTGAAATAAATCAAAGGACCACTCATCTTAATGATCTTTAAGGCTCCTTCCAATCCTGAGATGCTATGACTTCAAAAAAATTATTCAGCATCTTTAAGGAATGAGATTCTCTTATATTTATCTTCCCAGTTGGCCTAGAATGGTGCTGGCACAGATTGGGCGCCCCTTCCTTGCCCATCCATTCTATGCTCATCGCTTCTGGCTTTTCTTCACACTTTTACCATCTAAGTGCACACCCCTACACACTGTGGTTTGTATTTTGCATGTATTTGCACTTTACAAAAATAGAATCATAGAAAATGTGTCCTTTTGTGTCTGTTCTCTTTTGTTCAGTGCTTAAAATAAAAAGATTGATTCATATTGTTATGTGTAGCTTTTATTTTGTGGCTGAATATAGCCAGAATATAGTACGATTTATCAATTTTACTTTGATGAACACCTTTTTTAGTTTTTTGCTGTTTTGAATAATGCTGCTGCTCTGAACATTCTTATTCATGTCCCCTCATGCAGTGTAGAGAAGAATTGATGTGCGTTGAGTATTTTATATAAAATACAACCTTTGTGAAAATCAAATATCCTCTCCATGCACAATCACTGACCCAATCATTATTGCCCAGGAGGGACCCATAATAGAAATTTTTCAACCTGTTAACAAAACCAGGAAACAAACATCCAAAAGTATCAGGTATGTGCTTTGAAGTATGACGGGGTCATTTATCAATTTGCCAATTTCCCCCCCTGCTTCAGATGCATCTGCCTAAATTGGGTCTCTTCTTTTTTCTTAATATCCAGTTTGGTTTTTTTCTTTTAATTCTTATTTGGAAAAAAAAAACTAGACATATACAAAATGCATAAAATACAAATATGCGGATTAATGGATTAGTGTAAAGTGACCATCTGGCAACTACCACCCATGTCAGGAAATATGACATTTTCACACCCTAAAAGTCCCCATGGCCTCACCCGATCACATGGTCCTCACCTAACCTACTTTATGCCAATCATTTTCTTGGTTTTCTTCATTTTACCACATAAGTATGTATCCTTCAACACTAAACTTTTGTTTTTTGCCATTTTGACCTCTATAAAAATGAAATCATAAGGAACAATTTTGTGTCTACCTTCCTTTGCCCAACATTAAAAAAAAGATGTATCCATATTGTTGTGGCATGTGTTGTTCACTGAGTTTGTTGGTGTACAGAATGCCATTATATGTGTTTTCTACAACTTGTCAATTTTACTTTTATGGTCATTTTCCCCAGTCTTTTGCTATTATGAGCATGCTGCACTGGATATTCCTCTACCTGTCTCCTGATGTGCCTATGCAGACATTTTCTAAGGTGTATAGCTGGGAGCAAGACTGCTAGATCAAAGGGATACATATCTAAAGCTTTGCTAGATAATAAAAAAATACTTTCGTTGTGGATATACAAAACACCATCAATGCATATGAGTTTAGATTGCTCCACATTTTCAACATTTGACATTGTCAGACTTTTAAAATTTAGCCAATCTAGACAATGTGCAGTGACATGTCATTGTGGCTTTGATTTTTATTTTTCTCTGTATTAATGAAAGTGAGCATATTTTTATTTGGATTCCTTAATTTGTTAAGTGCCTAAGTCTTTTGTTCATGGTTTCTACTAAGCTGTTTTCTTCTTATATATAGGAATTCTCCATATATTCTGAATAAAAGCCCTTTGTCAGTTACACGTCCAGCAGATATCTTTTCTCACTGTATAGTTTGCGTTTTCATTCTTTAATGGTATCCTCTGATGAACAAAAATTTTAATGTTAACATATTTATCAAGCTGTTCCTTTATTAATGCTCTTTGTGTTCTAATATTTTCATACTCCAAGATTATGAAGATATTCTACTACATTGTATTCTGAAAGATTAGTTGTTTTGCTTTTTACATTTAAACCTTTAATCCCCTAGAATTGATCATTGTTTAGGGTTCAAAGACCTACCTACCCTTCCTTCCTTCTTTTCTTCCTTTTTGTTTTTTTCCACTTAGGAATATTCAATTGTTGTAGCTCCATTTATTGAAAAAGACTATATTTTCCCTATGACTTTGCAGTGGTTCCTTAGTTATAAATTAGGTGATCATTTATGTATGAATTTATGTCTGGGTTTTCTATCTTGTATCATTGCCCTACACATCTAACCTTGTACCAATACTTCCCTGTCTTATGTCTACAGCACTATAATTTGTCTTGATATCTGTAGAACAAATTCACACATCTTGTTCTTCTCCTTTGGGAGTGTCCTCGCTATTTTTGCCCTTTGCTTTTGCACCAAACCTTTAGTAACAAAAATATCGATTTATCTAGTTTCATTTCTTTCTCTCCTCTTTCTTCTCCCTAACCGTTTGTTCAGAGGAAGTTTTTTTTTAATCCAAATCTCTCTTATAACAACACACTTGCCTATATAATTCCTGTTACTTTCTTTCAGGGTCAAAAGATTTGAATTGTATAAAGATTTCCCTCTTCTATTTTTCAGTAAAAAATAATTTTTCTACATATCTCATAGGGTGGAAAAGAGAATGGAGAATAATTCTCTTAATAACGTGTTAGCATCTCATTTACAAACGAACTCAATGGATCATTCAGAGTAACTTTACATTTCATATGAATTTAAACAAGATGACATAAAACAGCAGAGTGTCACCACGCCTTCATCTTTATCACAGCCTCTTTGTTGGTCCCAGCAATTCTTCCCTCTCCTCCCAAACTTTCTTCCCCTATTTGGTAACGTTTGGCTTCTTTTCTCTACGTACCCAGTACTCTCATTCCTTCTCTTCTAAGTTTTCTACCAAGCCCCCGTTTCAGCTATTACACTAAAAATCCACATCACTGTTGGAGCCCACAATGCTTCCAATGATATTAATATTTAAACAATCATCAAAGATATTCAACAGAATTTTATAAGCTATAAATAGTATTTACATGTAGCCTTTACGTAAGAATATTGACATAACTTAGCATTAGGAAAATAGAGTAAAATTTGCAGAAGAGTCTGTGCTATTCTACGAGCCAACCTGTAAGAATGCGACACTTCAATATACAACTCGAGCACTCCCAAGGAAATCTGGACAGATACAAAGAATAAGCATTTTATTCTCTCGAACAATGTCCCCAAAGACAAGAAAGGAATCTTTTTTTTTTTTTCAGCATATTATGGGGGTACAGATGTTTAGGTTACGTATGTTGCCCTTGCCCCCCTCTCCCCCCCAAGTCTGAGTTTCGAATATGTCCATTCTTCCGGTGGTGCGCATTGCACTCTTTGTGTATGCAAATACCCGTCCCCTCCTCCCTCCTCCCCGCCCCGCCACCCTGCCCAACATCCAATAGATGTTATTCTTATATGTGCACTTATGTGTTGATCAGTTAATACCAATTTGATGGTGAGTACATGTGGTGCTTGTCTTTCCATTCTTGGGAACCTCACTTAGTAGAATGCGTTCCTGCTCTATTGAGGAGTATACGAGAGGTGCTATATCACCATTGTTCCTTAAAGCTGAATAGTACTCCATGGTATACATATATGACATTTTATTAATCCACTCATGTATTGATAGACACTTGAGTTGTTTCTACATCTTTGCAATTGTGAATTGGTGCTGCTATAAACATTCGGGTGCAGGTGTCTTTCTTATACAGTATCATTTGTTCTTTTGGGTAGATGCCCAGTAATGGGATTGCTGGATCGAATGGTACTTCTAATTGTATCTCTTTAAGGTATCTCCATATTGCTTTCCACAGAGGTTGCAATAGTTTGCAGTCCCACCAGCAGTGTATGCCCACGGGTAAAGAAACTTTAAATATAAATTATGTTAATGAACTTGGTCCTGTGAATATTGCTAACGACAGGAAGGTAGGAGAGGGGAGGACCTACAGGGAAGATTTGGTTGATGAGATATTGATCATGTCAGTAGCAACACGTAAGGCTAGTATCCATGAGTTTCAGAGCTGCTGCTTTTTGATTAGAAGTACAGTCCTCTCTAAATTCCTCAGACCTACATAGTGGATTCTAGTAATGAATTTATCCTCCCTGCATATCCTTATCAATGGGAATCTTTTCCTTTTAGCCTCTTCCCAACAAGGACCTAAGTAAAGTGAGAAAAATTCGTGGAAGGAAGCCTAGGCACCAGCTCCTAGAGGAAGCAAGATTCTTCCTGGTATTGTTGGAGCCACACCACAGAGACCCTACTTCTGAGGGCTCTCTTGCCTTACCCCTTCTATTTGGGTGGCTGATGTTGGCCACTGATGTTGGTCTGGCCCATACTTTATCAGTTCCTTCACATCACATAAGTTTGGAGGCCAAAAAGTGCCAGCAGTGGCAGGCTAATTACATATGGAAAACCAGAGAAAACATGTTTTACAGATGTTCTTTCCAAGTTAACTGTTAAAGCCCACATCTGCTCACTCTTGTGTATGACTTGGACTAGACCTCCCCATGCATTGTCAATCATCTGCTCCAGAGTTGTCACAAAACTAGATTTTAAAAATTTAACTAGAAAATTAATCACTAAATCATTAAGGAATGTTTCATAGTGTTTCAGGAAATGTTCCTCAGACTCTAAATTCAAGAATTTATGGCAACTGTGAATAGAGCTAACTAAGCTCAAAGCCTTTATTAAAAATCTTTAACTTCGAACTGCATTTGACTGATGGTAACTAGAGACATGACCGGAGTGACTTAAACATAGAGGGCTATTTTTTGATATTAAAAAATCCAGAGGTAAGCAGTACAAGGCTTGTATGGTGACTGCTGCCATCGGAATGCAAGCATCTTTCTTCTTTCTGCCTCACCATCCAGAAGGCAACTGCTCTTTGTGCACTCTAGCAAAGCCTAAATGAAGTGATCAGTTACTGTGAGTTCCAGGCTGGCAGGATGGAGAGACTTTGCCTTTGAGGGCAACAGGAGAGGAGAAGAGGTAAAAGAGATTTCCTCTGAAAGAGCAGAGATTAGAAGTCAATGGATACCAGGAATTCTCATGCACGCCTCTGTATACTGGTAGATCAAAAGGATCTTGATTCAGCTTTTAAAATTTAAATTTTAAATTTAAAGTCCAGCTCACTGCCCACCCTGGTGATGCTGGCCCTCATCTCTCTGCACACCCAGTGCATGCATGTCTTCTCTCCAAGTTTTCTACACAGCCCCAGTTTCAGGTATTACATTAAAATCTGATCACTAATAAAGGTCATACCTCTTCCAATGGTATGTGGATTTAAAAAGTCACCAAAAACAACCAAAATCGATCATTGTAATTGCTTTACATCTTTTCCAATTTGGAATTAAAAATAATATTTCATTGCTTTATATTTACTTTGTTACTCATAAGTTGTATTTTTAAAATATTTATTGGCCTTCTGCATTTCTACTGGCAATTCTTGCTCATATTCTTTGCATATTTAAAATTTGGAGTGTTAGGATTCTTTTTTCCAACTTATATAGGTATATGGGTTCTTAACATATTAAAGATATGGGCCCATTGTCTATCATATTCGTTACACACTGATCTTCCAACTCAGTGAGTGATTCATTCTTCAGCTATACTGATCCTATTGTTTATTCCATCTATTGTATTCTCTATTTAAAATATAGTTTTCACTTGGCTCCTTTTTGATCTCTTGGTCTTGTTTCTTGTATCTAACATCTTCCTGTATCACAAGTATTTTTCATGTTCATTTTAGATTCTTATTCTCACAATCCTGCTTCAGATGAAATAGGAAAGGCTCATCTGTGTGGGTTCAGGTGAGTTGGAGAAGTGCGGAGGGATGAGCCCCAGGGTGGAGCCCTGGTACCCACAAAACCATAGTTGATCTTTGTGGTTTGCTGCTATCTCACCAGGCAACTCCTCTGTCAGGGCTGCACCCTTAAAATTTAGGGAGAAAGGGAACTGGGGGAGTGCATCTCCTCCCTAGGTTGTCAGCAATAGCTCCATGATTGGGGAGAAGAGGAGTGAGTACCCCAGGACTGCACAGCCCTGCATCTCCTTTCATTCAAGAACTCCTACAAGCCTTGGTGCCTGCGTCCACATCACCCTGTGAACCCTGGCAGAGGAATTCTGGGCAATTGCAGGAGTTTTTGCAGCAAAGAGTCAGTCGGTGATTGCCCCGTGTAACCCAGAGGACAGGCACGTGCAGAATTTAATAAACTTTCCTGCAACTTCTCTTTTCACCGTTGCTGCAGTTCACCCTCCCTCTCAGACGCAGCCACTCACCTGTCCCCTCACAAAACAAGACAAACTTTTCTCCTCAGGGTCCCCTCACATTTTTGAAAATCACTACTTTCTAGAGTTCACGTTTTTCTCTTGGTTCTAGGATTTCGCCAGGGTTGATTCTGGAGGAAGGAGCCAGCAACCTAGGTAGTCAGTCATTGTATTACTTTCCTAGAGCTGCTATCTCGAATTGCCACAAACCGGCTGGCTTAAAATAACAGAATTTTATTCTCTCACAGTTCTAGAGACCAGAAGTCTAAGTCAGGGTGTGGGCAGGGTTGGTTCCCTCTGGAGGGTCTGAGGGAGAGTCCGTTCCATGCCTCTCTCCTAATTCCTGGTGTTTCCTGGCAATTCTTGTGCTCCTTGGCTTGCGTACGGGTCACCCCCATCTCTGCCTCTGTCTTCATATCTCCTTTCCCCCTGTGTCTGTGTCTTCTTTTCTTATAAGGACATTTGTCATTGGATTTATGGCCCACCCAGATAATCCAGGATGATCTCACCTTGAGATCCTTAACTTAATTGCACCCGCAAAGACCCTTTTTCCAAATAAGTCCACTTTTACAGCTTCCGGGTGGACATATCTTTTTTGGGGCTACCATTTAACCTGCTATGGCCAATTTGGCAGTAACTGAAAACTCCAAGGACAGCTGGTTCACCTGTATCTGTTTTCATCAATTTATCCCAGCAGGGCATTTGTGCTACCCTGATATACCTTTGCCTCTTGTGAGACATGCATTCCTGAGCTCAGGGGCCAAATTTCCCTGGTATCCACCAAAAAGTCCTTCTTTCTCTCTCAAGTTTCCAGGAGGTCATAAGAACTCTTGTAAAGGAGACATTTCTCAGTCTGGCTGGGAGGAAAGCCATGCATTTGTCCCAAGCCCTTTGACCTTCTCTCTCCTCTGTCAACCTTAAGTGAGACTTAATAGACATGCCCTGGCAGGGCCAGACTATATAAAGATCTATAAGCCATTAACCATAGCTATATTAAACTAATAAGAATCAGTTCCCACACTTGCCTTCCAACTGTGCTGGGCTTCAGAAGTGACCCGAAAAGTGACAGTCTGCAGCTGGGCTGTGATCAGAGGGGCTGTCCAGGAGCAGTCAGCTCCCCAGTGTTTACACACTGTCCGACCCTCCGGAGAAGGCTCTCGGCTGAACCCTGGGAGGATGATTTATCAGGAGTTGAGCAGGCCGTTCCTTCACACGGAGCGGGAACGAAGGCCCAGGAAGGATTTAACAGGGAATTAGTAATGGCCAAGCTCCTGAAGTCATTGGGCTTTGAAAACCCCGAGTTTTGCTTTTCTAAATGGCTCCGGGTTGCATTATGCCAATTGATCTTCCTGAGCTTTCGCAGCCTGTAAATGATGAGCCCTTTAGCGCACTCCACGACTGAAGGGCACACAACTGTGAGAACAGCTCATTTCATTTTTTTCGATTTGCACAAAAGATGCAGTGGCCGGAGCCCTCTAGGCACCCATCTCAATACATAAATACGCCAATTAAGCTAAATGGAGATCCTGCAGGTTAAAAGTGCCTCATAAAAGGAGGAGGCTTTTTCCAAAGCCAGAAAGTTTATCCACAGAAGAAATGCCAAATCAACAAAAGTGAGTTTGTGCCAAACCCTGAAGGTGAAAAGAAAAAAAAAAAAACAAGTCTTCTAGGATCCAAAAAAGAAAAAAACAAAACAAAACACCATATTTTTCACCAAAGGAAATGGGGGAAAAATGCCTTTAAGCTGTGAATTCAGGATTCCAGTCAACTGCTGCTACTAACTTTTTTTCCATTGCATTTTCCTGGGCAGGGGTCAGTGGGGGGAAGGGGAGGACATCAGTCCTAAAGCTGAACTGATGCCAAGCATCTCACGTACTCACCAGATGGGACGACGGGAGGTATGGGCAAAACAGGGCTAGATACGCTACAGCCTTGCGACTCAGGTGTGGTCCGTCAGACTCACGCTGTAGCCTCCGAGTCAGCAGCACCTGGGAGCTTGCTAGAAACAGAATGCAGGCCCCATCCCAGATGATGTCAGGGACAATCTGCATCTTGGCAAGACCCACAGACAATTTTCACGCACATCAAAACGTAAGAAGCCCTGATGTATCTTAAGTGACCAGTCTGGTACTTACCATCCCATCCCTGCAGGGTTGAGGCCACTTCTGCCTACCCAACAGCACTGGCAGTGCAGGCCCCAGGGAATGGGCTGAGGGAAACAGACAAATAATGGATTTCCATCCCACCTTCGGTCAACTTGTGTGTAAGAATCTCAGGAGACACTTGTGAATGGATTTAAATACTCAGACTCACCCACTGTAAATCTCCAAATCTTTGATGATCCAACAAAAAGCTGGTCTTCCTGGGTGTTCTCTAACACCTTATTTTAGGTCTCATACAATCGGAAGGCACTCAGAAAAGGTTTGGCAGTTTAGAAAGCAACAGGTGGTAGCAGATGAGAGGATTTTACCTTATGCTCTTGGCCGTCAGATGTGCTTTTTGGGGGGCTGGTGAAAACATTGTATAATACTCCCAATTTTTATCCTGCTATTATCACCAAAAAGGCTACTAGATGCCACAAACCCAACAATGTCAACATTATCAAAATCGTTCAAACCCCAAACATCTTCACCTACTCACTCAGCTACTCCCTCAGCCGTTGATTCTGTGAGCATTTATTGATCACCTACTTGACATAAACCCATTGCTCTCAGATTGCTGCCCCTCCCCTCTTTCTTTTCCTACCAAAATTTACACATAGTCATCAATAACTGTCTTCATTTCCTTAAGAATAAAGGAATAAAGACCTTGCTGTCTTTATTTCTCTGCCAAATCTATCCCCACTTCTCTACAGAAATAAGCCTTGAATGTCCCTTGTATCTCTTTGCCAAGTGCAAGAGAGAGATTCTTGACCCTCCAGTAGGAAATAGGAACCAAGCATTACATTCTGTCTACGGCTTCCATCATGAGACATTTTATTTGCTCTCACTCCTGTAAACTCTTTCTCCCTTTGCTGCCACTATTTCCTCTAATTGTGCATCTTCTCCAGGTGTAAAAAACACTCACAGATTTTGCAATTTCCATCAGCAGACTGATAATGGTCACTGCTTTTGAGTAAATAGGGAGTGGGGCAGGAACTGTGTTGGGCATTTAACTGACATTTTCAGTTAAATCCACACCATACCATCAAGTTCTAGTTCTCATTCCCAATATAAGGGCAAGAAACTCAAGGCTCAAAGGTGTTAAAGATAATAATTTACCTGAGGTTACAGAGCTGGTTAATGGGGAGCCAATCACATTGACAATATGACCAGTAGGAATCTGTTGCCCCCTGGGGGAATCTAGAATAGCGGGAGCTAGGAAGTACTAACCAGAATCTTTCGGACGACAGGAGTCCTGTGCGGATGGAGTGCCTGGCGCAGAGGGCTGGAGGGGCTGTGCCACAGACAGGGTCAGGGAGAAGAGTCTTAGTCAGAACTGCAAGGCTGATGGAGCAAGCTGGGAGGAGGTTGCTTTATGGAAGCTGATGCTGAAACAGGGCAGAATTAGTAGCATCACTGAGGAGAACCTGGGGTCTAGAGACAGTCTTACCTGTTTTACCATAAGCTCTTGACCCCAATTTATCAATTTTCTAGTTGGAATTATCACAATTTGGTTCAGTCCCATGAACACTACCGTGGGCCTTTTCTGCGCCTGATGGTGTCTGGGGGCAAAAAGGGTAAAATCCCATTGCTTTAACTGCCCAAGCTTTGATATCAGAGAGACATGGTTTCCAAGCCAGGCTCTGCTACACAGTTGCTATGTGGCCTGGTGCAAGTTACATATGTCTCTAAAGCTCAGTTTTCTCACCTGTAATGGGGATAATAATAGCTTCTCACTCATTCAACTTATATGATGTCTAAATCGATTATGTTCAAGAAGCACTACATAGAAAGCCTCTTTAAAGCATTTGATAGCCTAGAGGCTGGGAAGAAAGGGGAATAAGAATCTTTGCTCTCAAGGGTTTATAATGGGGTGGGGGCAAGTAGGGGGTAGGTCTTGAAATGGCAATTTAGCCATATTCGTCTCATGGGGTTCTCATGGGGAAGCATTTGTTGGGTAAATGTGTGAGCTGATGGAGTCTATCACGCCGAACAGCAAAATGAGATAAAAGGATGAAATTATGGGGAAGCAGATTCCAGTTTCATCGTAACTAATAGGCTTCTAACAATAAGCATTGTCAAACAGCAATGAAGGAGTGAGTTTCCCAACATTGGGATTTTATAAGTCAAAGATGGACGACCCCCAGTAGAAAATGCTGCAAAAAGGCATTGAGAAGAAAAAATGTCTGAATTTATGTTGTTTTGTTCCTAACCATCTGCCTGACCCTTACGTATGAAAGACTGACAAGGTCAGGGCATCCTCCTCCTCCTTCTCTTTTCTTTCATCCACTCCTACTGACCACTCTGTCCCTTCTTTGTCTGAGGTCTTGCTTCTGAGCTCCACACACGTGAATGCTATTGCTGATTGAACTGGGATGGCTCCAATTCCCCAAGACGCAAAAGAAGCCTGTGATCTTCCATCACAAACCTGGTCCTTCTCCAGTCTGTGAGCCAGAACTCAAAGGCATTTCATAGCCATGCCACTTTCAAAGGACTTCCCTGCTGTGTTGCAAGGGAACAGTGAGAGAAGGTACTGTCAGTAGAGGGAGATGTCAGATTAGAAAAGAATCTCATAGGTCCTGTCAACACACTTTTAAATCCGTGGGGTTTTTTTAACTCAAAAAAAGTTTTAAAATTTGCTATTTTTTTGGAGCTGTGAAAAAATTAGTGTTGTTGTTTTATAACCCCTGACAAGGGTTTTTTCTATAGTTGGGTGGGTTCTTTCTATTAATTTGCCTCATGCAAGTGAAGCCCTTTTTGTGTTTGCATTTTAACATATGTAATACTCACGAATGCACACATTCAGCCTGTCTTCCTCCTGCCACCCACTGCATATAGAGGCCACCCCACAAAGCCCCATACGTGTGGCTGAGTCCAGGCAAGACACAACCAGAGAGGCAGATCTGGAGAGGAGGACACATGCCACAGGCCAAGGCCCCAGGTCTGGCAAGATGCTCACGTCATTTATGTGTATCACTGCTTCTCACTGTCACAGGCAGGCCCGTAGACAGGCACATGATACAGCAGTGTGTGTGCTCAGCCCCGTTCCTGGCTCCATTTTGTCCCATCCTTGTATTTCTGTGTTATTTTGCCCAATTATAGTTTACACTATATCATCACATGCAATTTGTCCTTGAGAACTAGCTTAAATCCTTTTTGGAAAAAGGCAGGATGGGTGGTTGAACGGACAGATAGGTAAACAGGTACTCTTTACAGCCACTTGGGCAATGAATGGGCTCTTGATAAATCCCTGCTAGTTCCATTGATTCCACTTACAATTTCCCTCTCTTCTTTTCTTCCTCTAATTCAACTTCTCTTTGCATTCATCCTCCTAGTCTGCCTTCTGTGCCCATCTCTGCTCCTTACCTCACCTCTGGGCCAAGATAAGGTTTGGGGTGGCTGCAGGCTTAACACCATTAGAGCTTTCCATAGAGAGCCGCTCGACTGTATTCCAGAGATGCCAGGCCAGTATTAATCTCCTTGGCCACTTTCCTACCCTCGTTCCATTTCCTTGTTCACCCCCAGTCTTCATTCCAGAAAGCTCACCTCCCCCTGTGTCCTGCCCAGGACAGCCTGAGCCTGATTTTCTCCAAGAATTGAGATCAATTTTCACTTGAGGCATCTGGGCACAATTATCATAAAATCAACAAGAATTCTGGAGGTTGTAGTCTCGAGACAAGAACTGTCAGAGAAGAAGAATCCCAAGAGCTTGTTTCTGGTAGAAGGGTCCTATGCTAGGAACATCCTATAGTCCAGGAATAAAGTAATAATGCCCATGTGTGCATGCATGGACACACACACACACACACACACACACATACACCCCACACAATCAGATTCATCACATTTTAGTTATGCCATTGCCCGTTACACATTCCTACATGTTTACTCTCAAGGGGGAGGGGAGCGTCTCAACATTTCAGCTCTCACTCTCATCAGGACATGGCTTCATTCTGGAAGAGTTAATGCAAAACAAAGCCTCTGAATCCGCCAGTTCAACAATGGAGCCTCATCATACTCTAAGAAAGAGAACATCAGTGCACATGTATTGAACACCTACTGCATGCAAGAGAACCTAATAGGCAAATGGAGTGAGGGAGAAAGTAGACACAAAGATGTGTGCAAGCCAGTACCTAAGACTCTTTGGGGGAAAGCACCATAAGCAAAATAGTGATTCAAAACTGGCAAATCAAAATCGCCAGATGCAGCAAATCGTGATTTTGCTTGGCATTCATTGCCATCACAGTAATCAAGCTGAACGTTTTCACAATTTACATGGATCTATTGTGCAACAAAGCCTCTGAGACAAAAGACAACTATGTGTACCAACTCTCCAGGAAATGCGCTTATTAACAATTAAGTCCATTACTGAGTCATCGACAGCTCAGAAAATGTTTATCCCCAAACCACTGGGAGAAGCAGCAGATAGGACAGGGAAACAGTAGCATTTTCCAGGGAAAAAGAGAAAGAAGCAGCAAGTTGGGGCATCAGTGGAGACGAATGTCAGCCAACTCTTCCCAAGAATGTGACCATAAAAGATACTGGGTGGAGAAGCCTGCAATATACTGCTTATTTTCTTTTGGTTTATCTGCAGTTCCTATATTTTAATACAAAGCTATGTTATTACTTATATTATGAATAAAAGAACAAAAAGCCTACTCTGGCCAAACAGCTGCTCCCCAGCCCTCAGCCTTGAACACTGGCTATACCCTCCTCCCACCTCGTGTCTGTCCTGAGTCCTCAAATTGGCAATGTTTCCATTTCAGCCTCTCTGGCTTTGGCAGTGGTGATGCTTATTCTTTTGTGCTTGGCTCCGTGGCCTGCTTTGATATTCTCTTTTGTAAGAAACTATCTGTTTCTTCCTTGTTTCTGAGCTTAGGTAGTAAAATAATAACAGTTTTATTCTCTACCTGGAGCCACCATCACTCCCTAACGTATTATGACAGTGCACACACAAGTGCTTCATAAACACTGAAGCAACGTACTAATGTTAATTGATGTGATTGTAAGTAGCTGTTCTAAGTAGCTCACGTTGAATTCTAATCACAAATGCTGTTACTGGGTCAAATATAAAATAAAATAGCCCTCCTTGCATCTGCGATGCCTGAGCCATTCAGGCACAATGCTGTTATGACAGCTGGGAATCATTTGAAAAGGAGCTTCTCTTCCCTCAGTGTGTCAGATGGTCATTTAAAAAACTGGGTTCTGCTTTTTTTTACATTAGAATTGGCTCACATTCAGCAGGCACATGCCCCCTGCTATGAGAGAGACTCAGGCAAGCAGCAGGGGGTGGGACATCAAACCGGGAGCACAGGGACCCGGTTACACCACAAACCCTGAGGGAGGCGTTGCGAGGATAGTCAGTCAAGAGGGAGGCGTTCGCAATACGTGGCCAATTTTCACACGGGACAGGTGGTGATCCTGGCAGCTGATTAACTTCAGAGAGAGCCAGCCAAGGCCCTTGGGTGTGCTGGCAGGAGGGCAGGGCTTTCCCAGAGGTGCTGGAAGGGAGCGGGTGATGACAGGGCTCCATTGCATACCTGGGGTCCTAAGACTATGTAGGCACAAAGGTCCTGTCTCCCACTGCTGTTCTCCTAGGTACCTTCCACCTCCTCATAGGTCAACCCCATTCAACAGATACTTCCAGACTTATGAGAACTCAATTTAGACCCCATTTATCATGGCTACTACGTAAGGAACAACTGTTTATCATGAGTTCAGTAGCTGTTAGGTGAAGCTGCAAAAATCTATTTCTATGTTGCCAAATTCCTGGCTTTGTAGATACAGAATAACATGTAGGGCATAAGGCCACTTGTGCCAAAAGGTGGAGGGAGGGAAGAATATGCATGTATTTGATGAACATGTGGAGGAATGGACAAGAAATACTAGCACTGGTTTCTTTGGAGGAGTGAACTGGAAGGCTGGGGGGCAGCGGGCAGGGGGGAGATGGGGAAGTCGTTGTGCATCCCAGTCCTAACACCCCATCTCTCATTTGTTCTATGGCAACAGGCTCCTAAGTGGTTTTCCTGTTTCCATTCTTGCTCACATACTGGTCTGATTATCAAAAGTAACCAGAGTGAACACCACACAGGATCAGTCCAATCTGCTTCAAACCTTCCAATTGCTGTTCCCTCTGCCAGAGTTCTTTTCTCTAAATCTTTATGAGGCTACCTCCTCATCAGCTCAACTATCAGTACTCCAGTGAGGTTTCCCTGAGCACTGCTGCTTAAGTGGCAACCTCCAAGGCACTCTGAACACGATTTCCTAGTATTATTTTTTTCATAGCACTCATGTTTTTCTTACTTGCTCATATGTTTATTGCATGTATCCTTCCCACTAAAATGTAAAAGGGAGGACTTTGTCTTGTTTATTTATGTTATCCTCGATGCCTAGAATGATGCTGTATTGTTTAGCATAGGCTTGATAATTCTGCAATGAAACTATTCCCAATGCTCCGTGGTTTAAAACAACACAGGTTTATTTTTTGCTTGAATTACATGTATAACATAGGTTGACAGAGGAGATCTTTTCGTGACAGATATCCCATGAAGGAAGCTACACCATGGAATGACACTGTCAACTCAACAGGACTTTCACAATTATTGAGGGAGAAGGAAGAAAAGCCTGGAGAAACTCAACCATCTCTTAAATGCTCCTACGTGGAGGGGACAGGCATCACTTCTGCTCACAATGTATAGATCAAGGACGTCACAGGCCATGCCTAACTTCCAGGGGCCTAGGAAATGAACTTCTCTTACATTTCTGAAAGGAGAGGAAAACTGGAAATATTGGCAGATGGCACTTACTCCTCCCACAGTGCCTAGCTGGGAGTAAGCACTCCATAAATGTTAAAAATCAAATGGGAAAGAAAGAGACCCAGTAATCAGATGGAGACTGGATTCCATGCACGACACAGAGATTTACAAAAACTGGAGCACCAGGTGAGACCAGGTCAAGCAGCAAGGCTGACTCGGTACAGAGTCACCAGTGCTCTGGATTAGGGTTCTGGATACTCCCTAACCAGGAACAGAACAGGTTTCACAGACAGGACAGAAAAAATCTGCTTGGGAGAGTGAGACTGATTTCCACTGAGGATTCAGTGGAAACTAGCCTCTTGGGCTGGGGCTCTGTTTTACCGAAGAGCCTGAGACCACTGGGCAGGTCTGATGATCCCAGAGCATAACTCACAGAGGGGTGTGGCTCCATCAGGTCTGGGTGCCTCTTAGGGATCTGGGTTCCTGAAAGACTCCTGAAAAACCCTTATCCTGAGTACTTCCCTTCATCCCAACAGAGATGGCCTCAGATCATAGAGGATCAAATGATTTCCCCTTTTGATACTCCTTCTGTCCATGGAGTCTGTACCACAACCCAACGGAACTAAAGGAGAGGACTGCAACTATTCACCAACTAAGCAACTACTAGGGGCTTCAGATTCATTTCATTTCACCCTTGAAGTAAGTCTTTGAGATATGTGTTAGTATCCACATTTTACATATGAGAAAACTGAGACTTAGAGAGGTTAGATAAGGAATCAATGGCTTTGGTCTTCCCCGTGAGTTTTCTTATCCTAAGACTAGAAGGCACTCAATAAGTGATAACTGGTGAATATTCACAGATGATTTTTATTTCTTTGAGGGTTGGGACCAGGTCTTCTGAATGCTCCCAGGGACTGGACCAGTACGGAGCACTTTGCAACCAATGACGTGCCAGTGGATTAGCTGATGTGTCAAATACGATAAAAATTTGTGCCTATTCTTTTCTGAAATTACACCTATGGTGTTCAGGATTAAGAATATGGCAGTGCTTTGAAGAAAAAGAGAACAAGAAAGCAAATTCAAAAAAAGAGGGTGAGGGTTGTAATGGCTGTCACAACGGGAGAGTTGAACAGAGCACATTTCCTCGCTACTCAAAGTGTGATGCATGGCCAGCAGCATTGGCCTCGCTAAGGAGCTTATTAGAAATGCAGAATCTCAAGCCACATCCGAGACCTACTGATCCAGACTCTGCATTTAACAAGATCTCCAAGTGATTTACATGCACATTAAAGTTTGAAGACTAGCATTCCAGAGACCACCCGTATCTCTGTTTCTTGCCCTAGTCCAGCACCAACATCTCTAAATAACTATTAGGGCCCAGGAGACCATGGAGCATCACACCTGTTCCCCATTTGACCATCGCTTAATGGACCCAGCATTTAAGCGCCCAAGACAGCCCTCCATAACCGTTGCCAGTTTCATCCCTAAATCCCTCCCTCTCCACATATGTGTAAACCTGGTTTGTCTGATTCAAAGCTCATTGTCTTAGCCCCTCCACTGTTGGAAGAACATGGCCCTGGAGTTTTTGTTTTGATGAACACATTCTTTCACTCTAATTCCTAGGTATTTCCTAATACCTGGGAAACCATACCAACAGCCTTTGGTGCTTCCAATGTATAACTGCATTTGTTGTTTCCTCCAAATTGCTTATATCCTGATAAGTGTGGGATATGTAGGATTTTCATTAAATTACTTTCCTTATTACATTTTAACAATAATGAATTATTTTTTTCCATGAGGATGACATATTATAAATATTAAACTAATGTATTTTTATTTCTCTTTTAAAAATCATCATCCTTTAGTTCTTCCTTTACATAGGCTTTTTGACCCAGAGCAATAGAGGATGAATAAATAAAGGAATGAATAAATGAATGAGGTGATTTACGTAGCAAGAAAATATGTTTAAAATTAAGTTATGTATGGTAAGTGGATTTTTCTAAATTCTTTTCACATATTAGGGACTCAGCCAGAAGTTTCTTCTATAAAGTGGATAAGAAGTCACTCCATATTTGATGGCTAATCTTCCAGTTGCCACCCTTAAGTAGAAGATAAGATTATGAAGTAAGGGAAGGAGTAAGTAGCCACCCCTTCTGCTCTTAAAGAATTGTGGGTTGCAGAGGGAAGAGAGACTGGCTGATGGGGGTTAAGCATGTGTCCCTCTTCCTCTGTGTTAGAAACAGCAGTTTTAGAATGTGTGTAATCATGGAGAGGGAAAGAGAAACAAATAATCCATTTCATATGATAATAGCTACATTCAATGAGCCGGGTTCATTGAATATAAGTGCTTCATATATATCATTTCATTCAACCCTCACAAGAGTCCTAGCTATTATTTCATTCAACCCTCATAAGAATCCTACTGTTATTACTTTGTTTTAGCAGATAAAGAAACTGAAGCTTAGAGAAGGCAAATGTCTGGCCCAAGTTTATGTGTCTCATAAATAGCAGAACTAGGATTTGAACACAGGCATGTCTAATTAAAGAGCCTGTACCTTTAACCACCATGCTACAATGTCACTTTCTAGAATTGGGTTGCTTTGCCTACCTACAGTCTCTACTTCCTTGACTCCTTCCTCCACACTGCCACCAAAGAGATACAAATTGGATTGCATCACTCCTCCACTTAAAAAATGGGTCCTTAGTACCTGCCTACAAGATAAAGTCCTAAATCAACATGGCATACAATTAAGGGAGGAAACGCTAAATGAAGTCATGGGATGGACACTTGTGCAGCGAGCAATTACTCTTCTCATTGCCAATTTCTTCCCCCATTCCATTAGATAAAGTCATTCATTCAATAAGCTTTTGAAATGATAGCACTTCTTGAATGGTGTTTATCTTCTCCACATATGGATATTCAACTTAAACAAGGCTATATGGCTAGGGCATGTCATCAGTATAATCACACAGGGTTCCCTGCTCAGAAGTGTTTAAGGTTTAGTACTCTATGGTCACTGTCTTGAAATACTTAATAATTATATCTTTACATTTACATTTGTACATGAATTACTATGGGACAACGGAGCACAAGCCAGAGACTTACAGCCCCAGCTCATGGGTGGTCCTGCTTCCCTGTTGCCTCTCTGGGATGAGTTTTCATCCCAAACCCTGGGCCCTGCCTGTCCTCCCCTTCCCTGCTCTTGCCCCTTGACTGCTACAGCAACCAAGTTGCATTGGTGGGGTGGTGGCTCAAGTTCTGCTGTTGCACTCTGGCCCCAGTGGGGGTCTGGGCACAGGTGCAAGAATGGTCGTGCCCAGACATGCATCCTGCTGCTTCAAAAGTAGGGCAAGACAATGCCAGTCCCTGCCAGGGGCTGGTAGTGTCACAGTGTGTTCAGTAGGCAACTCTGCGGGGCCCTCTTGCCCACCCCCAATCCAGGTATTGGGAGATTGCAATCTCTTGGGTGTCACCTGTCCATTGTGGATTGGAGCAATAGGCCCAAGAAAAGGGGAGATTGACCCATCCCATCCCAGCCAGGGCTCCACGTCTTTTTGAACCGAGCCCTATAAATAACATAGCTTGCTCTGTCTATGGCTCTCTGATATGTCTCTTTGAAATGTCAAGTCATAATGAAAATGTGACATTAATGTTACCTTCAAGGGTGTTGAGTGCAAGACACTAACAATTTACTAAGTTTGGGCTTTTGCACTGACCTATATTAATGTGTGATTTCATGCTATTTTGCATGGCAAGGAAAGTTTTTCAAAATTCATTTGATTGCAAGATCAATGTGAAAATGTATTATCTGCCTGCCTAGAGCATGGCCAACTGTTGACCTCTCCAATTAAGTAGACTTGAGAATGAAAATTCAATTACAATGAACAAACGTTTCTTGAACACTTTCAATGTGTGAGGCTCTATGCTGGGGCCTGTGGGGAATATGCAGATGTGTCAGATTTATTCCTGTCTATGGGGTGCTTGCAAGCAAGTTGAAGGAGGCACAGATACATGCGTGGATAACTAGCATCGCATGCTGTCTTAATTTATGAAAGCAGAGGAAATGGAATTAGTGAAACTGGATTGTTTGTAGGCAACCCCTCATAACAGGCAATGCTGGTTCCGTGCCCTATGTCTATTCCCTTTCACGTTATAGAACTCCAGCTCAGTGATAAATCTTAATTGGTTTAGCCCTGTCTTGTAATCCCATGCCTCTTGTTAGTGATTGGTTTAGAAGTGGGCATGTGACTCAATTCTGGCCAATGAAACATCAAGGAAAGTCTCTGGGTTACTTTTCCAAAGATTTTCTTGTAGTATAGAGAGCTTCAAGGTTAAGGGCACAGACTCTGGAGTGGATTGCCTGGTTTAGAATCCTGGGTCCCTTGCTAACTAGCTGCATATCACCTGGAAAGTTACTTAAGCTTTCTGCCTCCACTTCGTCATCTATTAAATAGGGTTAATGATAACACATACCTAATGGGGTTGTTGTGAGGATCAACTTCCATGGTCACCCTGTGCCTGTGATGGGGGACCGCATGGGACACAGAGCAAAAGAAGGAAAAAAACCTCAGTACTTCACAAAATCGCTGAGTCTCTGAGTAATCAATCCTGAGCCCACTGTACCTCTGGACTTCTTGCTGTGTGCTATGATAAATTTCTTTATTGTTTAAGGTATTTTCTGTTAGGATTTTGTGTTACTGGCAGTCAAAGGCACAATTCAACCTCTACAGTGATGTACTGGTGTGTGTCCTGGAGTTCCTTAGCCTGTGTGTTTTTAAAGTTCCCCCTGTGTGTCCCAACTGCATACCCCAATACGTGGGCTGCCTCAGAGCAGTTCCTGATATCAGTTCTGGCCAACTTGCTACAACTCCTCATCATTCTGGCTGTATCTTTACTTACTTAGATAGTTTCATGAAAGACTAAGATTTCCAAGGTTTGCCTAAATCCAAAGCTACTCTTGACATTCACAGGTAGGTGTATTAGTCACGGTTCACCAGAGAAACAGAAGCAATAGGATATACATACAGGAAGAGATTTATTGTGAAGAATAGGCTTACACGATTACAGAGGCTGAAAAGTCTGTTAGTCTGCCATCTGCAAGCTGGAGACCCAGGAAAGCCAGTGGTGAGATTCTAGGTCAACTACTAAGGCTTGAGAACCAGAGGAGCCAATGGTGTAAATCCCAGTCTGACAGCAGAAGACCCATGAGCTGGGGCTCCAGCAAGCAGGCAGGAAGCAAAAGAGGTGAATTCCTCCTTCCTCCACCTTTTTGTTCTATTCTGGCCCTCAGCAGATTGAATGACACCCAAGCACATTGGGGAGGGTAGTTTACTTTACTAAATCCACCTATTCAAATGCTAATCTCATCCAGAGATACCCTCAAAGACATACCAGGAAATAATGTTTATGATGGACACCCCTGGTGCAGTCAAATTGACTCGTAAAATTAACTATCTCAATGAAACACATGCTTTGAGGTCATTTTCTAATACAGCAGCATAAATTTCTCCCATAAAATATAATAAATTGACACTTTAATAAGTAATCCCCTTTGATTCTCCATAATTCTATAGATACAGGGTTGGAATAATTGGTAAAGTTACTAAATTCCCCACTGAAATAAGCTCCACCCTACATTACATCATTTTTATGGTAACATTTACTAAGAACTTACTCAAATTTTCAAAACTAAGATGAAGACAATGAATAGCAATTTTAAGGAATACATCAGGGAAGTTATTGCTTTCATGCACTCAGAGATGCATCCTCTGAGTGGTCAACAGAAAGTTATTTCCTCACACTCACCTTGCAGCATATATCTGTACCAAATTTGTGCCTTAGCAAAATTACAAATTCATAAGTATTATAGATTTTCAGGAATGCTCAAACATAGAGAAATAATATCAATTTTTGGATCCTTAAAAGTTATGGGTTTCATCTCTTGTGCCCACATCTATAGACTGACAGTGGGTTCCTAGAATGTCCGGCTGAGAAGGACAGTGAGGTCACATCCGGGTTCAGCAGGAAGGAGCGCTGGGATCCATTATTAATGTCTGCCCTGCATGTGGGTGGAGGCAGTGGCAGCAGGCATATTATATTTCTGCCATCCAGGGTTTCTGCCTACCATTCTTGAAAGGCAATTAGAACAATAATTCTAGTGGTTCTTAACTTAGGATCAATCTATTTCATCAATGCACATTTATTGAGCACTTTTGATGCATTAGGCATACTGTTAGGTAATATGGGAAATTAAAAAAGGAATTGGACATAGATCCAGCCCAGAAAGAACTTAAGTTTAATAGAAGAGAAAGATGTGTGCATGTTTAGGGTACAAAGTGATAAAATGCTGCAAGAAAGGACTCGATAAGGAGAGGGAGCAGAGGATATGTCAAAGGTGGGAAGGGGTACTTTCAGCAAGTATGGAAGGTGGTCGAGGCATGCTGGTGAGGATGTATTGGAGCTGAGCGTTGCGGTGATGTAAGTGAGATTGTTCATGTGGATAGGAGGGGAAGACTATTTCAGACTGAGTGGTCAGAATGAGCAAAAGCACCAGAGTGGAAAGCTGAAAGCTCTGGGTGACTGCCTGACTGATGAGAATATGTAGCTGCTGTTTATTCCACTTCTCCCTACAGAGTGAGCAGGTTGCCTGGTGGGCTTCATTAGACTGTTGTGCTGATGTGACATCCATTTTTATACGAGTTGTTTGGGCCAGGGGAAAACTTGCTCTTTTGAAAGATCATCTTTCATCACCATTTGACGTGTGACATATAACAAATGTCTTAAAGCAAAGGAGAGGCCTCACTATCTCACGCTGTACGTTTTTATTGTAAACCTAAGAGAACTGACAAAGGCTCCATCTTTATTTCCTTAGTTACACACAGACTCATCAACTCTTGCCAACGAAGAACAGTCCTGACATCATATTATTCCATTACATGAATAAGGCAAAAATTCTTAACACGTTGCTGAGCTAGAAACTAGCTGTTGATTTGTTGAAAATATTTGCAGAATATAGATTAAAATTGCAAAGAGAGGATCATTCCTAACATGCTCTTATGTCAGTCATACATTTTGCATACATATAAATATGAGGTAGGGTTTTGTTAAATTTCTTTTAAAATACTTCAGAAATGAAAGCAACGCTGTTTGTTTTGCTAGAATAATAAAGAGAAACCAAAGATTAAAAGAAATTTGTTCATCAGGCACATGCAAAAAGCTATAAAGAGCCAATGCAAGAAGCGACAAGAAATAGACTTGTCAATAAAATTAGGATGCAAATTTTAGCGTTAGGAAAGAAAAAGGAAAGAAACCTAAATATCCTTGTAAAGTTTAGAATGCATAGATCATGAAGAATGACCTTGACTGTCGATGAACTTCACAGGCCTTCATTTTACTTACTGCTTGGCTTGTTACTGTCTTCTAAGAAAACCTAAAACAGAGAAGGTGATTCTATGACACTGAAGTAAGTTCTAGCCAGATCCAAAGCTATAAGCAAGTTTGGCTTTCATGTCCTCTCTTCCCCTCCCTCCCCCTTCCCTATTTCCACTCTCATTCCTTTCCCTGGAGTTTTTATGGGCAGCCTTAAATCTATATTTACCCACTATATTTAGTAAGTTTGATTATGCATAGCCTAAATTCAGATCTCAGACGATGATCCACATTTTTATTCACTGAAATGACTTTTTCTTTTTGATAGGTTTATAGCAAAGACTAAACACTGACTTATTTTTTCCTACTCAATAGACTCATTTTGCCTCAGGCCCCTCCCCTTGCTGTTCCCTGCAGGAAAGCTCTGCTCACACATCTGCCCTTGCTGGCTCCTTCCTGACATTTAGCTATCTATTCAGATGCCACCTCTTCAGAGAGGCCCCCAGGAAGACTCAATGTAAATAACACTCACCTCCAATCCCTGGCCTTGCCAATTTCTAGCATATCACTCTTGTTTTTCTGTAATTCCTTTATGTAGGCCCTTTAAGTTTTTATGTAATTAAAAAATTGTTTACATATAGTAAAATTTACCCTTTTTAGTATATAGTTCTTTGAGTTTTGACAAAGCATACAGCACGTTTTAGCATCACTACATTTAAGATATAAAAAAGTTCTATTGCCCCTGCCCAAATTTTCCTGTACCCCCTTATAGCTAACCCTTCCCCTGACCCCAGCTCTGATATGTCTTCTGTATCTATAATGTTACTTTTCCCAGAATGTCATAAATGGAATCATATACTTTGTAGCCTTTTGAATCTGGCTTCTTTCACTAAGTATACTGTATTTGAGACTCATCCTTATTGTTGCATGTATTAGTATTTCATTCCTTTTAATTCCTGAGTATAATTCCATTGTATGGATGGAATACAGTTTATTCATTCTCCATTTAGAAGACATTTTAGTTGTTTCCAGTTTTTGGTGATTACAAATAAGAGTGCAATAAACATTCAAATATAGTTTTTAGTGTGAATGCAAGTTTTCATTTCACTTGGGTAAATACCTAGGAGTGAGATTGCTGGGTCATGTGGTAAGTAAATGTTTAACTATATAAGAAACTGTCAAACTGTTTTCCAAAGTGGCTGTACTATTTTGTATTCCCATCAGCAATGAATGGGAGTTCCAGTAGCACCACATCTTTGTGAGCACTTAGTATTGCCAGATTCCTTTATTTTATATATTCTAATAGGTGTGCGGTGGTATCTTATTACGGTTTTAATTTGCATTTCCCTAATGACCAATGATACTGTACATCTTTTCACATGCTTATTTGCTATTATGTCTTTTTTGGTGAAGTGTCTGTTCAAATCTTTTGCCTTTTTTTTTTAACCCCTGAGTTATTTTTTATTATGGGACTTTTTTGAGACTATTATATCACAAGTTCTTTTTATAATACAGATATGTTTTTTTTAAGGTTTTTGATTTCCAAGTATATGACTTGTCTTTCCATTCTTTTAACGTGTCTTTCAAAGATTACAAGTTCTTAATTTTGATGAAGTGTAATTTGTCATTTCTTTCTTTTGAATTTTTGGGATCGTAGCTCAGAAATCTTTGTTTAATCTAAGGCTGAAAAGATTCTCTTCTATGTTTTATCCTAGAAGTTTTATGTTTTTAGGTTGTACATTTTAATCTATGATTTCTTTTGAGCTATTTCTTTTAGATGGCATGAGATACGCATTAAGGTTCATTCTTTTTATTGCTACTGATATCCAACTATGTCAGCACCAATTCTGAAAGATTATCACTTCTCCGTTGAATTTTCTTCGCAACTTTGCCCAAAATCAATTGACTTTATATGTTAGGGTCTGTTTCTGACCTACATCTTACTCTATTGACCTGCAAGTCTGTCCTTTCATTAGTAGTCTGCAGTCTTGATTACTGTAGCTTTATGGTAAGTCTTACAATCAGGTAGATATTACTTAGTTTATCTTTTTCAGAAAACTTACCACTACCTGAAATTATCTTATTTGTCTGCTTTTTCGATGTCTGATAAGACTCTCTAGAACCATAAAACCAGGGAGTTTGTACTGATCTCATTCTCCATTATACCCCAGCACCAAGAACAGTGCCTGCCACACAATAATTGCTTAACAAATTGGTTGAAAAAAAGCAGGAAGTTAAGAAATATTTAAGTTGAGGAAATTGAGGGAACTGAGTATATGGGGGAAAGAACCATGAAATTGTTTTGTGAGAAGCTGTGACTATAACAGAGGCTTGGCTTGGGGTGCTAGCCTGGAAAATTAAATGCTCTTTTGGCCATGGCATTTTGATCATAAGCTTAGTTCTTTTAGGACACATAGAAGCTTTATGGGACCACATTCATTCACTCATTCATCAAACATTTATCCAGTACCTATTGTGGAACATGGTGTTACACAAGACAGTAAATGAGGTCTTGTGCTCAATGTATGAGGGGTCTCAGACAAGTAAAACAATAACTGAGACTGAGTCATCCAGTTGGCATAAAAGTGGTGTCTGAACAGGGCTCCCTGAGTGACGTGGAAAAGCATCAAACCCAGGCTCAGGCTTGCAAAGCTTTGCAGAAGAGGGCGCGCTTGATTAAGTCTTCAAGTTTCAATAGGAAAGGTTGAACCCCGGCTTCCCTTTAAATGGGTCACTTTGTAACAACGTACCACAGGTTTCTGCTGGTGTTCTAAAGCAGCTCCAGCTGTGTCCTGGTCTGGGTTACTTGTGGTGGTTGTTTTACGGATTAACTCTGCTCAAGGTCTCCCAATAAACACTCTCTTAACATCCTCTCCTTCTCCTTCATGTCACTTACTGCAGTTATGATGACAATTAATCATGCATTTAGCTATTTGATGCCCACTTCCCTCCCGCTACAATGTGAGTTTCCTGGAGGCAGGAACTGTATCTATCCCAGTCACTGCTGCATTTCTGTTCCCTGGCACAGGGAGTGCCCAGCCAGATCCTGTGACAGACTGCACAAGGCCTCAATGACGAAGCAGGAATCTCAAGGTTCTTATAAAATCCGCTGGGTTACCTGGGAGCTTTTCCTCTCTGATGAAGTGGTTTTGTCCTCTGGTTCAGTTTTAGGAGTAACTGTTAGCTCTTCTTTGATTTTCAAATTACTTTAAAATAATTAATAATCGAAATAAATGTTCCCCCCTCTACCGAGGAAAAACAGAAACTTTCACATTATGTGCAATGGTTGAGTTCATGGTTTAAGTAGTTAATTTGTTGATCTTGAGATGCTTTTAGCATGTCAATGATGCTGGGATAATATTGGAAATCAACCAAAGACAAAAATGAATCTTTTGCTCTTGTGTATTAATAGAGTCTACTGTGCCCTAAAAATGGGTAGATCAAAAAGCAAATGGAGAAAAAGTTATTTTGGTACTAAATTATAATTCTTCTGGGTAACATTTTAGTTCTTCCCAACACACAACACACAGGCACACACATGTGCTTCCTCTCGGTTGCTACAATAGCAAATTGGAGTTGAATGGGGGTGGTCAGGAGAAGGGCATTCCCATTGCTGAACACTTAACTGAGCTTCTACTCTATGCGAGGCACTCTCCAAAGATTCTGCCATTTAACTAAACCACATCTCCCCTAGGATGCTGAGGCCTAGACACCAGGAAAGGGATGGTGAAGACATACAGTCCAGCTCTGGAATTCTCAGGGATGTCAAATTTCTAAGCTCCCTCGTCTGTTTATGTCAGCCAGACTTGCTGAGGGAGAGAAAAGGGAAAAGAAAAGGCATCTGTCTTTGCTCAATAGCTGCTCTGTTTCGACTGGGCTACGGCCATCTTGAATTTTCACCAGACCTCTGAGAAGCTCTCACTAGGACCTTGTGGCCACTGTTGGGGTCTTCATGCACTGCAGGGGTTGCCTCTGGCCAGGGCCCTCTCTGGGTGGTTTTCTGGTAAAAGCCTTGTTTTTATAAGACAGAGTAGAATGGGGTGGGGTGTGCTCAAGAGTTACCAGTTTACATGGTTCAAGCATTCAAAAGGTGAGTTTTCTAAAACCTTCCAAATATTCATATTCTTTTCCAAAATCAAAATGATTCTGTTTGGTATACACTACAAATCATCATCTGTTTACCTTATTGAAAGAGGTGGAGAGCAGAGAACACAGAGAAAATGGAGAAAGAAAGGAAATGAGTATTTATTGAGCACCAATTATGTGAACTGTTAAGTACTGGGACACATTATGTAAATCCTTGCACTTCCAGTGAGGCATGTGTTTTTATACCATTTTACAGATGAAAACACTAAGGTCTAGGCAAGCAGCTTAAATAAATTGTCCAGAGTTGGTCAGCACGCTAGTGAGTAGGCAGCCTGTCCTCTGTGCCCTTTGCTCTGCATGGCGTAATCGTGTGAAGGAGGGAGGGGAATGACTCCTCCCTTCCCTCGGAACTAAGGATGAGATCCATATTTCTAATGAGCAACGGGTTTCAAAGATTCATACCATGCGTGACAACTTGCACACAACATATACCATTGTAGCTTTGCCTGTCTTTTTCCTCTCCTTCAAGGAAAAAATCTCATTTCCTTATCTCTGCTACAGAATTCTTGGTTTGGTTTCCTGAGTTTCCTCTTCTCTTCAAGATTTTCGATACTACAGAGACCCAATGCTTTGAATAAAATCCTGGGGGAGACATTATATAAAGCATATATGAGGAAAATGTCTCTTTCTTAATAAGGAAGTCAAGAGTGATAGTGTCCAGTAGTTTTATTTGTGTGGCTGATTTCACGTGTGGATTTTTAATTGGCTAATATTGAATAGGTGTAAAGATGGGGAGTATTTTTTTCTGGAAACATTTGCTGTATTCATCTTATTGTGGCAAGCTCTTTGCATCAAGCAAAATCTGCATAGCTTCTAAAGAGAGGCGTGTCTTGGATTACATGATCTACACGTCGGATGAATCTCAAAAAATGTAAATCAAATGGACTCCTGTTTTAGGTGTATTGAAATAACTGCCACCTAAAGTAGTTCCGTAGTTAATGAAAGTCAAAGGAGATCATTTTTAAACTCCACATTTTGCAGATGAGAAAACCGAATGCTAGAGAGAGAACATGACTTTGCCTGGGGTCACGCTGCTCATTACAGCGCAGCTGGAAGACCGAGCTCACTTGGAGCTGGAGGATGTGATGGCTCCCCCTGTAGGACTCTCCCGAGCTCTCTGTTTCAGTATCAGATTGTTCTATTTATATTGAATTCCGTTTAATGGATTATAAAACATTAAACTCTGTATCAGACTTCAAGTCTCTATAGAGAGGAAGAGAACTAGCAGATACTTTTTCTCCTTTTAGGAAAGATGAAATTACTCTGAACCTCTTTACCTGGTCCTAGGGGCAATTGAGATTTTGTAGACATGAGTGTGAAATGGAGGGGAGCATTTCTTACCTAAAGAATGGATTCTTTAAGTCGAGGACGCTCTCAGATCTGAAGCCCGTTTGGTTCACCAGCGCCACGATCTGAATGTCATAGCTCTGTCTGTATCACGGAGAAAAACACATCATCTCGCAAGGCTGATTAGATATTCACGTACATCCAAGGCATCTTTAACACACGCCTGCTTCGTGAGGTGAGAGTATGTGTCTGGCATCTTATGTATGTCTGTGTCTATTTATTCGGATGATATTAATATTGGTAGAGGCAACCGAAGCCTTGTGTATTCATTAGAAGGGTTTAATAGCTATAATTTCTTTTTTTTTTTTTTTTTTGAGACAGAGTCTCACTCTTTTGCCTGGGCTAGAGTGCTATGGCATTAGCCTAGCTCACAGCAACCTCAAACTCCTGGGCTCAAACAATCCTTCTGCCTCAACCTCCTGAGTAGCTGGGACTACAGGCATGCGCCACCATGCCCAGCTAATTTTTTCTATATATTTTTAGTTGTCTGATTAATTTCTTTCTATTTTTAGTAGAGACGGGGTCTCGCTCTTGCTCAGGCTGGTCTCGAACTCCTGAGCTCAAACAATCCGCCCGCCTCGGCCTCCCAGAGTGCTAGGATTACAGGCGGAGCCACCGCGCCCAGCCAATAGCTATAATTTCTTGATCTAAAAATTACAAAAGTAATGGTACTTCTGGTTGATCAAAGCACTTTTCAGGGGGAGGGAGGAAGTTTTACCAACACCAATGACAGAAAATGGCTTTAAGTAACTGAGGCGCTTTATGAGTCATCATTAAAGTACCAACACAATCTCAGTCATGGAAGAATTGACTGAGCTAAAATCCCAAACTGACGTAAAATAGCTAACAGATGTGATTGATTTTAAGAGGCCTCAGATGAAGGCTCATGCAATTACAGTGAGAGGATAAGTAATATTAATATAACATATCCTGGATGACTAATCTGAAGGAGTCATGTTTGCAGAATTTTATTAAGCATTTTCAATAATATATATATTTCTTCTGATCATAAAAATGTTACATACCGTAGAAAAATTGAAAAATAGGGACAAATATAAAGAAAATGAAATAATTCATAATGACAGTAGACAAAGATTCTTTCAGCTAACATTATAGACCACTTCTTTTCTATTTTTTCTCTCTGTGTATTTGTAGATGTAAAGGTTTAGCAAAATGATGCTTAAGTATTGCTTCATATCTGCCTTCTTTTATTCAATATAAGCAAGTGTTTATCCTATATCATAATTCTTGAAAATGTAGTTTTCAATGGCATTACATGAATATAACACTATTATTTAATAATTCCCCATTGTTGAATATTTATATTTTTATAATAACATTATTATTTATAATAACAAAAACTTTTTTTCCAGCAGAAATGCTATAAAGGACATTCTTGCAATACATGTTTATGTCCTATCTACAATTATTTCCTTAGAATAAATTAGAAGTAGGCCTACCAGGTATATTAATATATTTAAGGTTCCCAAAACTTATTGCTAAAATGTCTTTCAGAAAGTGTACCAAATACTTCCTCACCTACAAAGTATGAAAGTGCTAATTTGAGGATACCTTTTCCAATCCTTAATATTTAAATATTTGAGGTTAAAATATTATGAAATATTTTTATTTTTTTAATTTCAGAAATTAATGAATGATATAAAGTCCTCCAACCCCACTCCCACCCTGTCATTGCCAATAGTGACCTGGGTAGGCTTAAATATAATGTCAGATTCTGGGACGCCAATCATTCAAGTTCTAGATTTTATTGGGGCCAAATAAAGAGGAAAACATAGCCATACATTTAAAAAGATCAATTACAATTATGTCCTTTGATCCTTTTTCAATTCGTCTAATTGACTCACAACATTGTTTTGTTTTAACATTTTCCTTCTATGATAACTACATCTCATAGCTCACTGCATTTGTGATAGTTGAAGGCAGATTCCTGGGGAACAAGACATGGAGACAATGATCTCCTTAGGAGAGGTTCAAATCTTGCTGGAATCATAAAAAGGCTGAGAGGTCAGCCTGTAAATAAGTCAGGGAGAGACACGTCTACACATTTTGCCAAATGAAACCCACCATCTTGACGCCTGAAGTAATTAATGGAAAACTTAAAGGGCAAATTGAGTACTCCAGGGTATGTATGAGTGTATTTATGGATGCATATATATGGATCAGGTTAGTCACAGCTAAGAGCTGGATGGTTCCTGCTGTGGTTGTGAAGAACAATCGGTATATTTTTGCTGTGGGGTCTTTACCAAGGCTCTTATTCAGAATACTAGGTATGATAACGTAGCCCCCTTCACACTCACTTTTCAAACCCACTCCTACTCTCCTCCCATCACTAAATCCTACCTTCCCTAATGGAAGGAAACAGAGAAGCTTAGATCTGTTGCCAAAGCCCTTCTGTGTCTGTGTGGGTGTGTTAGGGGTGAAGTGGGGGAATAGTTAGGTTCCCTGACTTGATCTTGATTCATCTGACCGAGGAGAACATGTCCTCACCTAAAATCGCAGGAAAAATAATATACTTTAGAAGCAGTGTTACGCAAGTGCCAAGATATCCAGAAGGTCAACCCCAAACCCAATAAAGTACAATGTTTATAAAGCAACCAATCATGGATAATCCTCTGAGACTATGTCTACAGAACTCTAAATAACTACTAATTCTTTTGAACCAGTTATTTGGCAATATGCATTTTTTAAAAAACCTAGTTCTTCACCAGACTTAGTCACTTTAAACCTTATAGAGACAGAATAGGTGGCTTAAGTGGGGATGTATCTTAGTTCAAGGATTGAATATAAAACCGTCACTTTGTATACCAACTTTTCTTTTGTAATATCCAAGAAGATATTGGAGATGTGGGAACAACATGTGCAGGAGAATATGGTAATTCATTATGATTTAATCTTACAGAAAACAGAAAATCCCCCAATAGTGGAATAGGCTTAGTAGTGCTGACCATCAAGGAAGAATGGGATGAAGAAATACAAGTGGCAGAAAGCTTGAGAAAAAGTGACCCAAATCGCTGAGGATTTACTAATAGATAAAGGAAGGAGTGAGGAGCCTCAGCAGGCCTGGACTCTAGACCAGTGTTCTTCAAAGAGGTTTGTGCTTGCCCCAGAGAGAATGTGGGATGATACACTGGGGTATGAATGGAATACTGAACTATTATTTTTAATTTTTTAGTTAGTTGTTATAGTGGATTGAATTGTCTTCCACCCAAAATATTAATATATGTTCAACTCCTAACTACTGGTACCTGTGAATGTGACCCTGTTTGCAAATAGGGTTTTGCACATGTAACCAAGTTAAGATGAGGTCATCCTGAATTAGTGTGGGTCCCAAATCCAATGACTGGTGTCCTTTTAAGAAGAGAATAGGACACACAGGGAAGAAGGCCATGTGAAGACAGAGGCAGAGAGTGGAGTGATGCAGCTATACAAGGAATGCCAAGGCTTGCCAGGTGCCACAAGAAGCTAAAAAAAAAAAAAGGCGGCTTCTTCCCTTGAACTTTCAGAGGGAATGTGGCCCTGCTGAAACCTTGATTTCAGACTTCTGGACTCCAGAACTGTAAGAGAATAAATTTCTGCTGTTTTAACGCACCCAGTTTGTGGTTAAGTTATTAGGGCAGCTCTTGGAAACGAATGCAGTTGTTTACCGAATACATGTTGAACACCAGTGAATTCACTGGATTCTAATTAACAACTAAGGGGTAAGATATTTGTTACGTTCACCTAATTCTTCAGGTTTTTCAAAGGTGAGATGGTTCAATAAGACTCTCATTACATCTTAAATTATGTGATACATTAGTGAGCAAATGCCAACCATGTGACAGACACATGGGTCAGAGCAAGAGGAATCTGAGTAACTTTGCAGAACAAAAATGTGTCATCTAAAGCTGCACCAGCACACTCTGTCTTCCCTGTGCCTAATCATGTGCAACAGTTTCCTCCTACGATTCTTTCTGATGCAGCTGGCCAAATATAGAGCCATTGAGAGGTTTTATTTTATGTGGATTCCAAGGTAAAGCAGTTTAATTATGACCATTAGAAGCAGCACTTTAAACTTCCAAAGCTTTAATTCTTTGATCAGCATTTCTTTTAGTTTTATAAACCACAAAGCTTGTCAAACTCTCTCCAAACCAAATCCCTTGGCAAAACTGGGTATAGCAGGCCTTCATAGGGATTCAAAAATTGTAAATGATGTTTCAAAATATTTTGGCACAAGATAAGTGGCTGAGTGAGATCCAACAATCAGCCTATGTATATTTTTTCAATGTATCCTTTTGATTTCTATTTTTGTATATCTTAAAAATATATATATGAATTTATAGAGATATATATATACACACACATATAGATCTGTCTATGCATGTGTATAGGTATATATAGTGTGTCTGTATGCATATGTAAATATATAGATATATACATATATATAGAGGGGGGAGAAAGGGAGAAGAGAAACTATTTATTAATAGTTCTGGGCTTTCTATTGTTATCATTACTGTTACACATGCACATAATTAAAAGATAAATATTGGTATACTTGAGGGAGACATATATATAAAGCGTTTTAATTTATAGGTACACATATCAAGAAACTTTAAAGATGACTTCTGTGAACTTTAAGGATATAAATTTCATAAAGTTCATAAAAAAGGTAGGTTCTATTTTATTGCCAGAGCAATAAAATGAATGACAGATCCAGAATGATGGGAGGCTGTCAAAAATAAAATGTTAACAATGCAATCATAAATGGTCCTGGCGGGGAAGAAAAGGACAGTCATTGTCACACCTGCGTGGTTGCATAGGGAGTTCTCCCAGCAGTTCAGAGTTTAAAAGAGTATTTGACAATAAAGGAGGGGAAGATCCTATCCAAGACAGTACAAAGGGACAGCACCTTACTGAAAAAAATAGCATGAAAATACTGACGTTCAGGAAGTGCTGAGGCTTTTAGAAAATACCAAGGAAAACAAGACTTTTAAAACAAAAACATCTGAAGGGATACATTGAGAGTAAAACGAGAATAAGGGAAGAGAAACTGGGACTAAGATTGACTGTGGGCTTACTGTGTGTTAATTACTATACCCTGTTCTCCCTTTTAGTATTTGCAAAAGCCTGTGGAGACACTGATTATAAATGCTACTTTATAGATGATGAAGTGAGGAAACTGGGATGCTGGAGAGATTCATTAACTTGCCCAAGGTCACTACAGTATTAAACAGTATATAGAAGAGACTGGACAGAACCAGGACAGGGCAGATTCTAAAATACAGTCTCCTTTCACTACTCAAGGGTGGTGATCTAATAAGATAAAGAACCTCCTCCCTCCCTTTTCTTCTTCCTCCAAAGGATTGCATGCCCATGATATCTTAGCTGCTGCTTTTGGTTGTGCCAGACTAAGTTCTCAGCAAGAGAGGACCATCAGCTCCTGGTGCCTTCATTCAGTCATCACACAACATTGGTGAGACTCTGAAATGCATTCAGTGAAGAGCGATACACCACAGAACAGGACTCAGTCCCTCTACTCAGGAAGCTCACATGAAGGCAAATAATAGCAACATCAGTGCAACAATAAAGGCACGGAGGGCTGTAGGAGCCCTGGGAATCATGAGGCAGGTGTGTGAGGTAGATGGTTTGCCTCCTTCTTACCTAGCAGGGGAAAAGGAGAGAAGCATAGAAAAATATTACCAGTAAGGATGAAATCCAAGATATGTACAAAAAAAGTAATGGAATAAAAAGGTGATTTAAATTCATTCACCTAATTATACCCTAAGATACTTAAAAAATATAAATATTTGAAGGCAAAAAAGAAAAAAAACGATGTTATCCAGGTTTGCAAAAAAGCAGAAAGGGCAAAGTCCAAAACTCCAAGCAGATGTTGGCTATTGCTCTTTTGAACTTTTTTTTTTTAGAACTGGTCATTAAACAGATGGTTTATAAAGATTTAGAAAGAAAGTGGTAACTTCCAGGATGAACATGGCATAAGTCAGCATTTTCTACTTTCCTCTTGGAAGCCATCCAAAAACAAGGAGAATAGATACTGCAGATGGCAGACCTCATTTTCTATAAAACCAGGAGAAAGATAACTGCAGTCTCCAACATATGTGTAATGGCTGTAAAAGCAGTTGAGACTGGTCATAAGCCACATGGAAGAAAGTACAAAAGAAGTGCAAAGAGTGACAGACACGAGAGCCCAGGGGAAGGACATCTCAGAAAATGCTCACAAAAATATAGCCCCTGAAGGTGAGGAGCATTTTCTGCAATGTGAAAGGTGTATTCCTTATTTGTAATGTCTTGTGCAGGAATTGGGTTGAGCAGGGCTTTGAACAGAAACATTCCTGGAACTGGAATGTGGTGAAGCCACCTAAAGAATACAAGAGGAGCCATTCTTGCAGGAAGTAATGGGACTCCGAGGCAGCCTAGAATGAGAGAGAGACTGAATTGAAAAAAGCTGATAGCATGAAGACTGTCACATCTCTCCCTGCCACGGGGACTTCTATCTGTAAATAGCTGCCCAGAAAAGTCCCATAATTTGATGATGAATAACAATAACACCAAAATAATAAGGGACAAGGAGATTTATTATCAGAAAAAAAGTAGGAAAAGTGTAGCAAAATTTACAAACACATGAACAATGCATATCAGATAACTGATGCCATGGCACAAATAAAAAAAATGTAAGAAAATATTTCATCACAAATTTTAAAACCACAATTAAAGGAGGAAACAATAGTTTATGCAGAAATACAATAATTCAAGGAAGAGAATAAAAAAGGTCTCAATGCACTGATATGGAAATGTCTGTTTTTTTTGAGACAGAGTCTCGCTCTGCCAGGGCTAGAGTGCCATGGCATCAGCCTAGTTCACAGCAACCTCAAACTCCTGGGCTCAAGCTATCCTCCTGCCTCAGCCTCCTAAGTAGCTGGGACTACAGGCATGCACCACTATGCCCAGCTAATTTTTTCTATTTTTAGTAGAGACAGGGTCTCACTCTTGCTCAGGCTCGTCTCAAACTCCTGAGCTTGAGCAATCCTCCCACCTTGGCCTCCCAGAGTGCTAAGATTACAGGCATGAGTCACCGCACCCGGCTGGAAATGTCTTTGAGATATATTGTTAAGTGAAAAAATTAAGACGTAGAAAACAGATACAGAATGTTACCATTTAGGCATAAAAGCAGGAGCAAATGAATACATAAATGTACAAACTCCTGTCATTATAGCTTTTGTAACTGGATATCTAAAATGAAACTCTGAAAGGATATGCAAGAAACAATAACAGTGGAGGTATCGGCGGGGGGGGGGGGGGGGGGGGGGGGGGGGGGGAGGCAGCAAGGGGCATGAATGGTGTCCACACTGGGAAGAAGATTTTTCATTGTTTATCTTTTTATGTATTTTTATTGTAAATGGTGTGACTGTATTCTCTCTTCAAAAAAATTAAATAACCTTTTAAGGAGACAGAGAGTCATGATAGCTAGAGATCTAGCACAGTTTCACTAAGAAATTAATAAAGGCTATGTCCAATTAGTTTCATTTCCTTTTTAGGGCAGGGTTATTGAACTGGGTTATGAGAGTGAAATCAGAAATTAAGCTTACTTGGATATCACATTTGACAAAGTTCGTACCATATTTCCTTCTGAGCTGGACAGAAGAATGCGGGCTAGGTATGAATGCAAGCTGGTGGATTTTGAGCTACTTCCATGACCAAATTCAAAGGGTGTGCATTATGCTGGATATGTGCAAACTGGGAAGGAAGATTATATCCTTGATCTTTTTCTGCTTAATATTTCAAAAATAAAGATACCTATTTAATTTACATATGACATAAAATGATAAGAATCACTAATATGCTACACAAAAGAACTTTAAAAATAAATAAAATAATCCATTGCCTCTAGCAAAGATCCCAAAACAGCAGATGAATGCATGAGTGGAATAAATACAAAAACTAGTACTAAAGCTGACAAAAGTCAGCTGCATACTAGGAAAAGGCAACATCTGATTTAAAAGTAGATCATGTGAAAATACACTTTTTGGTTTTAATTGACTATATACTCTAGAAAAATGTACACCAAACTTAATTTAAACTTATTATAAGTATAATTCAAAACAGCAGTGGTTACTGTTGTTCTGTACCCAGCAGTTGTCAGAACATATACGCTATCCTATATTTATTCTGGAGAAATGTTTTAAAAGGAGACATTGATAACCAGGGTATCTTGGAAAAGAGAACTTAGAATTTCAAACTACTTCAAAATCAAGAATTGAGGATGCTAGCCTAAACCCAGAAAGACTGGGAGGACATTTGGTAGAATTTGCCAAATATTTGAACAATTGTCATTTAGAGGTTAGAACAGACCTATGTAGTTTGAATTCAGAAGCACAACTAAGATCAATGAGTGGAATTTACGGGAAGTACAATATAGGATCGATAGCAAGAATAATTGTTTAATAATTAGAAATGTCAAAATTGGGAGACATTAATAGCAATGATCATATGAAAAGTCACTTAACCTGATCAATAATTAAAGAAATGCAGGCCACGCCCAGTGGCCCATGCTTGTAATCCCAGCACTTTGTGAGGCTGAGGCAGGAGGATCGCCTGGGCCCAGAGTTTGAGGTTGTAGTGAGCTATGATGACACCACTGCATTCTACCCAGAGTGACAGAATGAGACCCTGTTTCAAAAAAAAGAAAGGAAATGCAAACCAAACAACAAGATGCTATTTTTAAAAATTATTTTTGGTTCTATCAGACTGACAAAAATCATACAGATTGGTAACATCCAGTTTAGGGAAAGATGTGGAGAAATGAACATGCTTATCCATTGCTGGTCTCAATGGCACAACCACTGAGAAAGGTAGTAGCTATCAGAGCTTAACATGCACATACCCTTTGATCCAGCACTTACATTTCTAGGCATCTCATTTGGAAATATCCATGTCACTGTGCACACTATAGGTTCAAAGATATCCTAAATATTGATCAGTATTATGGTATATCCATGCTCTGGATTATTATGCATCTACTAATCCAGGACTTATTACTAAGTAAAAAAATTAAGTTGCAGACTGCCAGTCTAATCTTACTGTAAAAACAACAAACCCCACAATGATGTTATTTGTTGGTACATGCAGGGAAAATCACCTGAAAGTATAGAAATCAAACCGTTGCATTGGGGGGAGTACGGTGAGGGACAGGAGTAGAGGATAATTCTATGCATTTTTGTAGTTTTGAATTTATATGTGAGCACGTTAGGTTTTTGCAATTAAAGAAATAAAGACTTTAAAGATGGAAGGATTGATTTGTAAAGTGGTGAGCTCTTCGTCACTGGAGTACTCAAGCATAGGCCCAAGGAAGAGTGGGAGGTAGGGAGGAAAGAAAGTTGCATGAGATGATCTCTGAGTACCCCTGACACCCTGAACGTCCTGGAACCACTCTGCTACTCCTCCTCTAACTCACACAGCTGAAGCTCCAACAAGGTGTAGGAAAATAGAACACTTTAAAAATGAGATAAATCAAGGTAATTGCTGCAGAGACCTTGTGAAATCCACCATCATAGGGAAGCAGCCAGGCCTTCCTGACACACCATCTACTGCCTCTGACGTGCTTTTTTTCCTCTGCAGTACAGGTCACTTTTATTATATTAAATTTGTGTGTATGGGCGTGTGTGGCCAGACAGATGTAAGTAAATCCAGGAAGCTGATACAGGGTTTAAGCCTCTGGCAAGTGCCCTCATGAGCTGCTAGATTTCCTTCCTTCCTCCATGGCTGGCTGCCCTTGAATCACCTGAAGCTCCTCTTCCTTGCCACCCTCAGTGTAAGGAAGCAACCTGCCCTGAGGCTTTGAAGCTGAGGGCACCTGTGGGAATCCAGCCGGGCCTTTGCTGTCCACGTGTAGGTGCTGAAGTCCCAGGGGCCTGCCTGCCGCCTCCCACTCCCAGCCATCCCTTTGTGCCCAGGAAACAGAGGTGAAAGCACATCTGTATCTTGCTGCTTACCGCTTATTGGCTACAAACAGGACTTTCCCTGAGAGAGTCTCCCCTTCCTTGGCAAAAAGAGGAGTCTGCAGGAGGCACCGCACCTGATACCAATGAGTCAGAGGCTCGGTTGGGGCTGTCGACAGCCAAACTGTTACCCTGTGGGGCAAGAAAAGAGTTAAAAGCCAGTTACATGCCAGACCCACATTAATGGGTTGGACAGGGACCACAGTTGATAAGTGGTTGTCACTCTTTTTGACTCATGGAACCCTTTTAAGATAAGGACGCTCAATTTGTGCAGCAAGTACCATATGTATTGAGTGCTGAACTAAGACTTTATGTACATTATTCCATTAAATCTACACAGCAGCCCTATGAAGTATGCCCAGCACCACACAGAGGGCAACTGGAGAGCCGGGCTTCAGATTCATAGACTTGGCCACCATATCAACCTGCATTTCTGAATCAGAGCTCATTAGAGGCCCAATGAGTAACAGAGTTCAATTAGAAACTGATTTGTTTGAAAAGTATAGCAAAGGGGAGAAGTCTGGAGTCTGGCCTCTTACTGTCTCATGCCAAACTATTCAGGGGTCCTGAAGTGAGAAAAATGTGTAGAACAGATGGTCACTACTGTCCTTCCAGCTTGGACATTGTGTGTGTGTGTGTGTGTGTGTGTGTGTGTGTGTGTATGTGTGTGTGTTAAATTGAGGTTCTTCATTTCATATAAAGAGGTGAGAACATCTTCCTGTGCTCCTAACACCGAGGTCACCTGTCCTGGGGCTGGGCAGCGGTTGCTGGCGAGGTGGGGAGCAAGGTGCACATTAAGTATGGGGCCAATTCCTAAAGGGTCAATTTTGACTTGAAGATTTTGGGGAAAATTTTTATGTAATTTAACTACTAAGTAATACAAACCACTTTTAGATAAAAATATACTCAGATATAGTACAGAGTGGAATGCAAATTACACACACACACACACACACACACACATATATATATATATATATAAAAGATAAAGCATTTAACTTCAAAGACACTTCCCTCTTGAGGTAGGCCACATCTTCCTTACTCTTGCAAGAACAAATTCACTTATGTGGAATATTACTAGGGGACCAAATATTTGGATTCCTTGGATAAACATGCTTACGTGGAGTAGGAATGATTTGTGCATCTTTCTCTCTTACTGTCAGCTCTGACAGGGCTTTCAGGGTTGGGTCCCCTCTTCCCTTTAGTCCCCAAAGACCCCATCCCCACCCCTTCTAAGCAGGTGCAATGATAAGCCTAGACACTCTCACAGGGAGTGGAGGAGAGTACAATGTAAACGTTTCCCTTTGCCTGGGCATGTGACCCAGACCAAATCTTTTTGGTAGCTGGAACACACGAGGAAGCCTGGGAAAAGAGTAGGGAAGTCAGGAGGAGAACAGAGATTTGGAGGCCGGGGAGTGATGCAGCCCATGCCAGAAACACCAAACATTAACATCCAAGTTGTAGGTGGTCTTTTCCCCGTAACTTTCAAACCTGTGCAGTAGAGGAAAACAGAGTGCACAGATGGAGAAGTTTGCTAATGCTGCAATTAGCATTAGTAATACATACCTGCCTGATCATTAAAAGATTCCAGGGTGTGAACAGAAGTGGGGGAAAAGTAAGATTCAGGAAATTACCCAGACACAAGAGGTTATATAACCAGGTATGTTGGAAACAAAGGCAGGGGCTTGGGTTGCCACTCCATCTAGTCTAGAAAGACCAAGAAGGTTGGTAAAGCACAAACCCTCTCTCACTAATCCAAAGCTCAATCCATTTGGCTTAAGAGGCTTTGCATATTTTAGTCAGAATTGATACGACACATGGAAAACCATCTCATTTTCACTTCATCCTAAAATCTACAAGCAACATTAACATCTGTGTTTATTTCCTTGAAAAGTGGAGAAACAAGTATTAGTGTGGTTGAAATTGATTCTTAAACACTTTAAAATTGTGATTACAAATAGTGGAGGGAAGCATGGGATCCAGTGGGCTAAGAAGGGGGTGGGAGCAGGATACACACCGAGATCCAACAAAGGCCACGTCAAACCAGAACGCCAGGCCGTGGACGAGGCCAGACTGCGCCATCTGAAACACAAAGGGGATTTCTACTCTGCAAGGAAATAGAAAGAAAGAAGGAAGAAACACTTGGAATTATTGTTTTTCTTGTTGACAGATACTCTAAATATATTTGTGAGATCAGTAGGAACATTCATAGAATATTTTCTTTCTCTCTTAAACACTTTTGCTTTGGCAGCAAGTTTCTCTCAGTGTGTGAGTAATGCTTGGGTGACATTGCACATTGGAGAAGCTTGCGTCTTGACAAAACCCTGCAAGAACCGTGCTAGGTGCTGCCATGACCCAGAACTGCACAAGGGTGAGTGTAGCATCTGGTGCTGGGTTTGACTACTGAAGAGGAGGATGACTCAGGACACAGGTGACAATCATCCTTCAAGGAGCCAAAACGTGGGTGGTGGCAGTTCGCCTGTGCAGCTGTTCAGAAGGTAATGTCTGTTCAGACCTCTGAAAAATTGAATGGATCACAAGAGGAGCATCAAGCTCGGAACGTCATTGTCATAGTTCATTTCTTTTGCAGGGAGGCAATTTAACTTCCCACCAGGCTATAACAAGAGTCATGCAGAAGTGGCCATGGTTTATGCCAAATGCAGAATAAGCAGGAATAGGAAAAACATTGGAAAAGATACAACAAATTCTAGATGCTGAACCTATTTTAGCTGTGTAACTTCAGAAAGTTACTTAAGTTCTCTGAAACTCAGTTCGTTGAAAGGCAACAAAATCTCTCTCCTGCTTTCCTCACAAGGTTCTTGTGCATGCCAAATAAAAAAATGTATATATGAGAGTGCTGTGCAAACTTTGAAGCATTTCATATATAAAAGGTGATGTTATTGGTCCATCTCTGAGGCTGGATCACTCCAAAGACTCTTATTTTATTGAATGCTCTGCAGGTTTTCAAAGGAGGTTGTATGATGTTATTTGCATTCATGGTGCCCCCAAAGGCTGAACTTCTTTTACCCTTTAGCCATTAGAATACTTCTAGAGTTTTCCATTGTCCTTGTCACATTGAATTTATTGGTCTTACACTGTAATTATTTCTTCTCATTTTTTGCATCCCCTAAATAGACTATGAGCTCCTCAAAGATAGAGACTTTAAAAAATTACTTTTCGTATCTGTACAAGCACCAACACAGTTACCTGGCATATAGTAGGATTTCAATAAACATTTGCTGAATCAATGCACAAGTGAATGAATGATATCTCTGGAAAAACTACATAGATATAATTTTCAAAAAAATTTCATAGGACTCAGGAGGTAGCCCAGAGTAGCAAATAAAGCTAATGAAAGAGAATTTTGTCTAGACCTTTGGTAGTTATTAGAGTTGTATTCAGATGCCAGTTCTCTTGTACTGAGCATATGGTAGGATTGCATTTTTCTACCCACTTAAGCTCAGGTATTTCCATGTGATTTGCTTTGACTAATTAAATGTGCACAGAAGTGACTTGTGTCATTTCAAGGCAGAAGCTTTAATTGTCAGTGCATACTTTGCCATGCTCATTCTTTCTCTTCAGTGACCAGCACTGTTCCAGACAGGAGCTGCTGCATCATCCCAATTACTAGTGTGGGTACTCTGTGGTAGCACTAAAGCTGGTTTACAATGGATAAATAGTGTCAGGTAGCAAGAGATATGTGTTTTAGAGGCCACTGAGGTGTCTTTTTGTTACTGAAGCATGCTGTAGCCTATCCTGACTGATACTGGATACCCTTTGTGATCTTGAGATGGGTGATGTTTTTGACTTAGCCAGCTGCACTTTCTAAAATCTGACCCTTGCTTCCCCAATAGCTCTAGGCAAATTACAACCTGGTGGGTCTTAATTTTCTTAACCAGAAAAAAAAATATAAATACTGATCTTCTCACGGAGAAAGGGGCAAGATGCTAGTGAAAGGTCACCCAAAGGGGATTCATATCACTATCTAAAAAAATAGAACCAAGTCAAGGCACGAGTCTTCATTTCAGAGTTCTTTTCAAGTAGAGGGGAAGAGGACAAAAACTAACATTTATTGAGTGCCTTCTTTAAAAATGAGCCAGTGCCTATGAAATACTTAGCACAACACTTAGTATGCAGTAAACAATTAACAAGTTGTACCTCTTTTCTTGTCATTGTTACATGCACTGGCCTGGGTGAACTCACATATATGCTCTCACTTGAAAAGCATTAAAGCAGAGTGGTTAAAAGCCCAGAACTTGGAGCCTTTGGAAAAGTTCAAATCCTAGCTCTAACACGCTTCTTAATTCTGTGACCTTATGCAACCTATCATTCAACCCTGCCGCATTTTTGTCATCTGTAAAATGGGAATAACAACAGTACCATTCACACAGGATTGTTGTGCAATTAAATGAGTTATTGAGAGCTCAGAACAGTGGTTGTATAAGTACAAGCTATGCTATTACTATTTACTTTTTCTCATTCAGTTCTTAAAATGATCCTACGAAGGAGACATCATTATCCTCATTTTGCAGTAAATGAAACTCATATTGATATACCATTCCTGTACGTGATTCACATCTAAAATCTTCCCCCTGTGTGAGCAGCAGAAGTCTGCATTGAAGTTTTTGGTGGAGGACGTGGAGAGGAGATTTTAAGCATCAAGAGCAACACTGATTTGTACAAACCTGTGCAGATCTTCCTCTTCTGCATCCATGAAGTTTATTGTGTATTTGACAGTCTGAGCCATCAAAATCCTAACGTCAAATGTGTCCTCAGGGGGAAAAAACATCGAAGATGTTACCTTTCTGTCAAGACAAACTGAATTCAAGCAAGTTTGCAGTCTAGTTCTCCTCATGCATCACGAGTTAGGATATAAGCAGGCATGAGCTTAATGAGAATAATATTAATAATAAAAACTAACCTTTATTGAGCACTTACTATATGCTAAACATTAAGTGCTAAGGGCTTTATTAAGTTTTAGCATTTATTCCTTGAAACGTCTCTAGAGTAAGTATTTGGTGTTTTTTTCAACAATCCAAAATTTATTCAGAGGTGAGGATTTCTCTCTTCCCCACATTCTGTCCAAGAAGTTCCATATGAACTTAGTCAACCCTCTGCAACAGGTATGGCATTTGACCCCCGATTAGTCAATCACAGCATTACTTTTCCCCTGAAGGCAGTGACTGGTTGATAGATGGGCACATGACCCAAGATAGGACAATCAGGCTCTGTCTAAACAAAATCTGAGGCTTTTGCCTAAGTTACTAGGAAAAGGCAGCCTCTCCTGCAGAACTTAGAGTTTTAAGAATCAGAGACTGGAGTTTCTGTGGCCATTTTGCTATCATGATAGGAAAACGTATCTAGGAATAGAGTTAAATCAGAGGAAGTGGAGACAAGCAATGAGGACAGAAAAATCAGATCCTGGCAACACTGTTGAAGCTCCTGCAATAGGACCCCGAAGCAAACTCTATCTCCAGGCTTTGCAATTTTTAAGGGACAGTCATTCCATTTTAACGTGAGCTAGTTTGGTTTGGGTTTCCTTCCACTTACAACTGAAAGAATTTCAGGTGATGCAAACTTAAAATTTGCCCAAGGTTACACAGCTAGACAGGGCCACAATTGAAACTCAAATCTGATTAACAGGAAAGCTCCAGCTGCAAGCTATTATACAATGCTTCCTCTTCTATTATCCCGTGGCCACTAGAATCAATGGGAAGTTGTGAATTATTGAACAAGTGTGAGGGTTGAGTGTGTGTATGGGGTGTGTTAGGGCAGTGGGGGAACTAGAAGTTACTTATTGAAAGGTAGTTAGGAAATCTCCTTGCTTTCAGTAGTATCGCTCTCTGACAGTGTTTTTAATTGGTTGGGATATCAGAGGTAGAAGACTGAAAAACACGGTACTCTAAGGACTTCTTTCTCTTCTTCTGTGATGGCTTAGCACAGAACCTGGCAGTGCACTGCGTGCTATGCGAATGAGTAAATCAATACATAAACGCGTGGGAGCAAGCCTGTAAAGAGAGCACACTTACTACTATTGGCTGTCTGAAGTATTCGTCCACTGCCGCACCCTGGAGACTGGACAGGTTGACCCCATAGAAGCACTGCTGGTACCTAAAATAAGCAGCACAAAGAATCACCATGCACTTGCCCCTCACATGAGTCCCCAAGCCCCCCATCGCTGTGATGTGCTGTGAGGCGGCTGCACAGGTCCTCTACGTTAGCCCTGGAGCGAGTGTTCAAATGTGTGAGGCGTAACTTGTCTATAGAAAGTGGCAGGAAATTGTTTCTAGAAAATCTTCAGACCTGTACCTGACCTGGGGCTGGGGTAAACAGCAGAGGAGAGGAAGTTGAGTTGAAGGAAATTACTTGTGGGTGATTATTGGGAAGGATAATTGGGAGCAGGAAGGCCACTGGGCTTCCTACCTTGATCTCATGCCCCGTAGGTAGCCTCCTGCTCCGCGCTGTCCAAGTGCTGAAATGCAATTTCCTTGGCCCTCTCACTATCCCAGCCCAGAGCACAACTTCAGATCTCCAAAGCCTCTTGACACTCCTGCTGTTTTAGAAAATAGATTTCCCTTTTCTATTCTTCCATAGCCACTGGCCTGCACCTTCTTGATGGCATTTGCTGTGATGGCTGACACCAAGCAGCAAGCCACAAGCGAGCAAAGGCTGTATCGGGTAGTGAACTGGAGCCAGCTCATACCAGCTTACCAGAGCCCACTGTGCACACTTCTTCCCAGTTCCATGGTCAGTGACATCTGAACTATTGAAACTGGCAAACACTACAAATCACATCTTCAGTCCCCTCCTCCCACTCAGAGAGCCAAAAGAATAAAGCATTTACAAGCACATCACTGGCTCTGTCTTACCTTTATGTACCTGCTACAACTCAGACCATGCCTGGAGCATAATAAGTATTCTGTGTCAGCTTGGCTAATGGCTAATGGTCTTGAGTATTTAGAAAGGCAATCCAGGGTATGGATTAAGAGTGGCTTTGATTCTAGCTCTGACACTGACAAGCTGTGTGACTTGGACAAGTCATTTGAACTCTATGCCTCAGTTTCCTTATCTTTAAAATGAAAATATTAATACTTATAAGTTTTCCTTGTAGGGTTCTTGTAAGGGTTAAATCAGTTAATTTAAAAAAAAGCACTTTGAATAATGCTTGGCATTTTGTTACTACCGTAGGTGTTGGCGAGTATGCTCTGAACATCACCTTCTCGGATCAGTGCTTGGGACCAGGGCAGTGCTTCCCAATCTGACTTTGCTGAGCGATTACTTAGGGGAGCTTGTTAAAAATTCAGATTTCAAGGCCCAACTCCAGAAAGGCTTGGGAACCTTATCACTAGAGGTTGAAAGCCTTTATCTCTCACTAAGCTTCACTAATAAGGGTGTGTGTTTGCATGTGTTGTATAGTCTGTGAATCAGATAAGAACTCAATTCATTCCCCCAAACCTATGCTCATAAACCTGCAGGGAAGAGAGAAAAACAAAACAAGACACAGAAACATGGACTAAACAAAAACATTTGTGGTGCAGCCAGAGTTTGATGGAAGGATCAGGTAAAGTGAGGCTCCAAATTAGGAGTCAAAGCCTCAAATGCCACCCCCGCTTCCCCACCAGCAGCAGTGCGGAAGGGCAGGCCTAGTAATATTAAATCAGCAGCCAGTCCTCAACATGCAATTAAAACTCAAGCCCCACTGAATAATCTGGGGACTCTTCCTGTGCTTGTACCATTTCTCTGAGCCTTTGGCTGTTTTCCCCTTTACCTAGAATGCTCCTTTCCCTCATTTGCCCTGTTAATTCCTACGTGATCTGTAAGACTCAGCTCAAATATTTCCATTTAAAAATTTAAAACCTTGGGGGCAATCAAATATTTATGTTTCACTCACTGAAAAACAGAAGTATTTTCTTATTCATTCCTGTATATTTAGCACTTTGCATTGGGCCAGGAATATGGTTAGGGCTAAAATTATCTATCTACATTTATCTATCTAATTAATGAATTCATCAGTGAGTGAACTGGAGGGCTTGGTGTCCTCAATGGCTCTATATGTGGGCATAGGTACCAATAATAAGGATAAGGAAATGGGAAGTCATTTGCCCAAGTTTCCCCGTCTTCTGCTTCCACCAAGGGCCAGAGCCAAGCTGGCCCACAGGTAAAGCCAAACCGTGCAGCTTATCATTTTATAAATACATCTATTGAAAACAAGGCATCTATAATTCTAAAAAATGTTTGAAAACAGAACATCATAGGTTTAAATGAACTTTTCAATATTTACAATGAGGATGGGAGTGTTCTCAGGAAATAGTCATTTTCATAAAAGCCTGTTTGAGGGAAGGAGAAAGAAAGGCGGTCAGGAGGAGAGAAAGAGGAACACAAAGAGGAAGAGAAGGAGAGGGTGAGGGAGAAGGAGGGAGGAACAGAGAAAGAGAGAGAGACAGATCCAAGAAGAGAGAGAATTTCCCAGTTAGCCCACAAGGTCTCAACTTCTATTTTTTAAAATTTCTTGGGAAGCTTTTAAAGAGTGCTGATGCTTGGACTACTTCCACCCCACCCCTAAATTGTGACTTGTTTATCGGTGTAGTCCTAGTGCCTGTTTGTTTCCAAAGCTCAACAGGTGATTCTAAAGTACAACCAGGGTTAGGTACTAAGTTATTCTAGATTCCTGAACAAGTAGGTAAAAGAGAAAGCCCCAAGGGCAAAGAGAACCCTCCACCTGGAAATGATTGAGTTGAAAATTGCTTTCTATGTGCTGACTACAACCTCAGCTCTCAGAGGGGATGCATCTGTCCCATTTACTTTGCATGTTTGGTACCAATTAAAACCCAGCAGCCACAATCAGCATGGCACAAATGGGCACAATTTCTGGGGCAGATGGGGGAGCTATGGGCAAAGAGCCCACTGCCTGGGTTTTAAAATTTTCTGGCTGGACCATATTTCACATTTCTAATTCTTAGAAATCTCAAATATCCTTTTGTAATGCATCATAAAATAATTAAAGCAGATGGGATCTGGCATTTCTCTGGGTCTCCTAAGATACACTGTTGGGGGGATGGATGAGAAAACTAATCTGTTGACTTGGGAACTAGGGAGAGTTTCCATTGTTTTCATCAGAAATGGGTTTTATTTTCCAAGTTAATTTATGGATGCTTTATGAACACGTTAAGTGAAAGAGTCTGTGTGTTTTTTCTCTTCAGTTCACATTTCCAATTCCTACCATTCTTCGTGTGGGCAATTCTTCATATTTACTACCTCCACCACCACCACTATAATGCATGCAACATCTGGAAAGTTCTGCAAATATCATTCAGAGGAAAGCAATCTTGCTATTAGCTACTTCAAAACATATCCAGAGGTCAGAGAATGAGCCCATGTCCCATCACATTAACTCCATATTCTCCACACAGCCTATCTTGGAGAGGCATCCAGGAGAGCCTCCTTCTCTGGTCTTTTTTGTGTTCTTGTTGTTTCTCCTCTAGTTCACCTTGGTCTTTTGTTTTTTCTCCTCCTTCCACCTCTCCCCTCCCCACCAGTGTCCTGGATCCGTGTCAGAAGGCTGGTGGTACAGCCTTAGGTTCTCTTGTAGCTATTAGCATTGGTCTTTCAGATTCAACAGAGGGGAGCTTCTCTAATTAAGCACAAATTTCTCTGTCTAATATGAACACTCTCTCTCATAGCATAACTCAGATATTTTACTTTCATAGTCATATTTGCATCTGTATTCTATTCTAAGAAAAAATCTACTCATCTCCATTAAAACATTTTCTTCCTTTAAAAAATAAAGAAAACAAAGCAAGGAAGAAATATAGATGAAAGAAAGAGAAACAAAGAGAGAAGGAAGATGGGGGGGACTCACTGTGCTGTCTGGCAATTAAGCAACTTTTGTGTCAATGTGCTATGCTCCGCCAGAATTAACAATCAAGTGTACACTAACCTGATGAGAAACATACGTAACTCCAAGAACTTACAAAAGCAAGGATCCGAGACTGTCATGCAAGCCACAAATGGTGCTGAATGCAGCATAAGAACATGGTTGGAATAGGCCGGTGGGAGTTCATAGTAGGAGAAAGGTGTACATCTAGGAACAAACTGTATCTTTATTTGATTTCTTGTATATTTCTTACATCTAGCAGGACTTGAGACTTGGTTGTTTTCGACAATTTTCTTTCTTTTAAAATGAAATTAAATTTTATATGCGTTATTTTATGTGTTAACTGTGGTAAGAACACTTATATGTGATGTACCCTCTTAAATTTTTAAGGGTACATTATATTTGACTATAGGTAAGAGCTGTGCAGCAGACCTCTAGAACTTACTGTCATTGCTTGACTGAAGCTATAGGCCTGTTGATTAGTAACTTCCCATTTCCCTCCCCCCTCAACTGCCGGTAATCACCATTTCACTCTTTGAGTCTATGAATTTGACTATTTTAGATACTTCATATGCATAGAATCATGCAGCATTTGTCTATGACTGGCTTATTTCAGTTAGCATAATGTTCTTAAGATTCATCTACGTTGTCATATATTTCAGAATTTCCTTCTTTTTAAAGACAAAATATGTTCTCTTGAATATACATACCACATTTTCTTTATCCATTCATCCGTTGATGGACATTTAGGTTGTTTCCATAACTTGGCTATTGTGAATAATTCCGCAATGAACATAGAAGTGCTAATATCACTTCAAGATCCTGATTTCAATTCTTTTGGAAAAATACCTAGAAATGGGTTGGCTGGATCACATGGTAGTTCTATTTTTAATTTCTTGAGGAACTTCCATATCATTTTCCACAGCAGCTGCATCATTTTTCGTTCCCATTAACAGTATACAAGTGTTCCAATTTCTCCACATCCTCGTCAACACTTGTCTTCTGTTTTTTTTTTTTTTTTATAATAGCCATCCTGAAAGGTGTGAGGTGATATCTCACTGTGATTTTGATTTGATACAATTTTCTGCATCAGCAGAATGCAGGCAAACCACTGTGGAAGGTGGTATCTGTGTAAAAGATGCTTGCTCATCATGCCTCTGATTTTACTGGTTTAAACACCAGCAAAGTAGTATGGCTAATATTTTCAATGTGCTATGTTTATATACTTTTTGTATTTGTAAACATGTTTTTTTTTTCCTTTTAGTATAAAGGAGAGGACTCTTAAAAGAAATGGACTCTTAAAAGAAATCGAACTTCAGACTGTGCCTCTTTTGTAAGAAGTTAGGGAAAGTTTGTGATTCTGTAAAGGAATCCATAGAGCATCCCCAGGTATGCTAAACTCAATCTAGCTATTTGTGGTTGGCCTAAGAATTGGACCTATGAAAGTCATATCAAAGGGAAGAGTGAATCACCAAGATATCTGTTGTTTGTTCTATCCAGCGAAGGGTTGCTCTGGCTGGGATGGGGAACCTGTGGCCTCAGGGCCACGTGTGTCCCTCCAGATCCCCAAGTGCAGCCCCTCGACCGAATCCAAACTTCACAAAACAAAAGGATTTGTTCTGTAAAATTTGGATTCAGCCAAAAGGCTGCATTCAAGGATCCAGAGGTCCTTGTGGCCCCAAGGCTGTAGGTTCCCTACCCCTCTTTTGGGATGAGACTCAGTCCCAGCCAATCTGAGCATCTTATCACCCTAGCCTGGGTGATGGACTCAGGGTTAAGCACCTGACCCAAGGAGAGTCAAGTCTACAACTTTTATTTAAACTGTGACAAAGGAGAAGTAGAAATGGAGCTATGAGTCTATAAATCTAAGTTTCCTGGAAACCACATTGCTGCCACGAGGCAAAAGCTGTCCAAGAACAGAGCCAAGCTGAGGGATAGAGACCAGGACCCAATGCAAGTACATTAAAATCTATTTGTGTCTGAGAAGCTGAATCTACCCTTGGACTTTTGAGATATATTAGTCAGAAATATTCTTTTTCTTAAGCCATTTTTCATTGAGTTTTTGGCCACTTAAAACCAAAAGTGTCTTAACTGAAAAAAAAAAAAAAAACAATAAGAATCCTCATGTACATGTTCTATGAACATAATTCTAAGAGAATAGTTGTGCGTAATTCAGTGAAGTCCTAATTCTGTGAGGACTGAACTAAATTGTTATAGCTCAGATATAGCCCAGAAATAGCCCAGAGTGTATAGAATCAGGCTGGGGGTGGTGAGGTAGATGTCTGCTGGACTTGACAATTCTGTCTGGCAATGGATAGCTCTGATGCTGGAGGATCCAGAAACTGAAATACTACATCCCTGACTACACAGGTTTGATGTATATGGGCCCAGAGGCAGAATATTATAGAAGAGCCCTGAGTTTAACCAATGTTACAAAACAAGATAAACATAGAAATCGAAATTTATTCTAAGAGCAAAAACCAGATGAGTTCAAGAGTTTCAGATATACATAGAGATGCAGAGGAAATACCAAGAGCAAATACGGAGTAGTTGAAAGGAGATTATAGGCCAAGGAATCACTAAAATATAAATGAGCCAAGGACAACGGTATATGAAAATTCAGATATGAGTACATTGGTCA